>NC_053489.1:251715228-251815228 GCF_905171775.1 Rana temporaria
GGAAGGGATGGCTCGCCTGGAAAAGTAGTAGCGGCTGGGCACGACGTACTGTGGGACAGCCAATGCCATCAGGCTTTTAAAACTCTACGTCTCCACCAGACGGAATGACAGCATTTCAAAGGTCAGTAATTTTGAAATGCTGGCATTCAGGGCCAGGGATCGAGGGTGGGTAGGGGGGTACTTTCTCTTCCGCTCCAGTGTTTGGGAGATAGAGAGCTGAATGCTTCCATGGGACATTGTGGAGATGTTTGGGGACCCAGGTGGTAGTGTTGCTTGCCGGTCCTCTAATTGAGGGGGGCAGGTGGCACTGTCACTACAGAGGTGGATGAAGAGGCCGAGAGGCCCGAGACTGATGCAGAAGAGGAAGCAGGAGGAGCCAGAGACCTTTCTTGGATTTTGAGGTGTCTACTCCACTGCAGCTCGTGCTTTGCACTTAGATGCCTGGTCATGCAGGTTGTGCTCAGGTTGAGAACGTTTATGCCTTGCTTCAGGCTCTGATTGCACAACGTGCAAACCACGCGTGTCTTGTCATCAGCACATTGTGTGAAGAACTGCCACGCTAGGGAACACCTTGGACCTGGCTTTGGTGTGCTCGGTCCCTTGCTGCGTTAGGCAGTAGCAGGCGTACTGTCTAGGGGACAGACGCTCTGCTTTGGCACCCTGCTCCTTCTTCTGCTGTGCTGGTGGCTCTGTGCAACCACCGCCTCTTTCTCCGAACTACATGGGTCACCTGCATGAGGTTGATTCCATGTCGGGTCGAGGACCTCATCGTCCTCCACATCATCTTCCACCCAGTATTTACCACTGCCCTCCTTGTCGGTCTGCACAATTGCAAAAGCACCAGTTGGAAACTGTGTTTCATCATCATCCAAGACGTGTTGTGATGGTCCCCCCATTGAAATATAAGTGGTTGGGCATCGGTGCACTCAATCTCTTCCACTTCTGGGGCTGGGCTAGGTGGATGGCCCTGGGAACACATGCTAACAGACTCATCAAAAAGAAGAAGATACTGCTGCATGATTTGGGGCTCAGACTGCTTGGCTGATTTGCAAGGGGGTGAGGTGAAAGACTGATGGTGGACATCGGCTGCAGGCGCCAACTCTGAACTTTCAGCACAAGACTGGTTGGAAAACAATGTGAAGGAACTGGAGGCACTGTCAGCAACCCAATCTACTACCGCCTGTTCTGCTCCTGGCCTCAACATTCGTTGAGCTGGATTAGGCCCGATCAAATACTGCTGCAGGCTCTGTCGGCTACTCGCAGCTGAGAAAGGTGTTTCACTTGTGCGTGTAGCTGGCACAGATCGACCACGTCCTCTCCCTGTAACAGGAGCTCCACCAGCAGCACCACGACCGCGTCCACGTCCCTTATTTGACGTTTTCCTCATATTTCTCAAATGTAGGATCTTGCCCTAAATGGGTGTTTTTTAAATACAACAATAGTGTAATATGCTGTAATATGCAGAGATTCACCTATATAATTCTTTCCCTATAGCAAGAAGCAGGAACATAGCCCTAAACAATGTACTGCACAGACAGTATCTCACAGGGGACAGGTGGAGTGCTGGTGAAATAGGCAGAGATTCACCTATATAATTCTGTCCCTATAGCAAGAAGCAGGAACCTAGCCCTAAACAATGTACTGCACAGACAGTATATCAGAGGGGACAGGTAGAGTTCTGGTGAAATATGCAGAGATTCACCTATATATTTCTCGACATATAGCAAGAAGCAGGAACCTAGCCCTAAACAATGTACTGCACAGGTGGTGGCAGGTGCAGTGCTGGTGAAGTATACAGAGAGTCACCTATAGATTGCTGTCCATATAGGAAATCGCTGGAACCTCTCCCTAAACTATGTACTGGACACACACAGTATATCACAGGGGACAGGTGCAGTGCTGGTGAAATATACAGAGAGTCACCTATAGATTGCTGTCCCTACAGGAAATAGCTGGAACCTCTCCCTAAACTATGTACTGGACACACACAGTATATCACAGGTGGTGGCAGGTGCAGTGCTGGTGAAATATACAGAGAGTCACCTATAGATTGCTGTCCCTATAGGAAATAGCTGGAACCTCTCCCTAAACTATGTACTGGACACACACAGTATATCACAGGTGGTGGCAGGTGCAGTACTGGTGAAATGTACAGAGAGTCACCTATAGATTGCTGTCCCTATAGGAAATAGCTGGAACCTCTCCCTAAACTATGTACTGGACACACACAGTATATCACAGGTGGTGGTAGGTGCAGTGCTAGTGAAGTATACAGAGAGTCACCTATAGATTGCTGTCCCTATAGGAAATAGCTGAAACCTCTCCCTAAACTATGTACTGGACACACACAGTATATCACAGGTGGTGGCAGGTGCAGTGCTGGTGAAGTATACAGAGAGTCACCTATAGATTGCTGTCCATATAGGAAATCGCTGGAACCTCTCCCTAAACTATGTACTGGACACACACAGTATATCACAGGTGGTGGCAGGTGCAGTGCTGGTGAAATATACAGAGAGTCACCTATAGATTTCTGTCGCTATAGGAAATAGCTGGAACCTCTCCCTAAACTATGTACTGGACACACACAGTATATCACAGGTGGTGGAAGGTGCAGTGCTGGTGAAAAATACAGAGTCACCTATAGATTTCTGTCCCTATAGGAAATAGCTGGAACCTCTCCCTAAACTATGTACTGGACGCACACAGTATATCACAGGTGGTGGCAGGTGCAGTGCTGGTGAAATATACAGAGAGTCACCTATAGATTGCTGTCCATATAGGAAATTGCTGGAACCTCTCCCTAAACTATGTACTGGACACACACAGTATATCACAGGTGGTGGTAGGTGCAGTGCTAGTGAAATATACAGATAGTCACCTATAGATTTCTGTCGCTATAGGAAATAGCTGGAACCTCTCCCTAAACTATGTACTGGACACACACAGTATATCACAGGTGGTGACAGGTGCAGTGCTGGTGAAATATACAGAGAGTCACCTATAGATTTCTGTCCCTATAGGAAATAGCTGGAACCTCTCCCTAAACTATAAGATCTCACAGAAATAAACAGTGCTTGTGTAGATTTCTGAAGCAGGATACACCTATCTGACACTGTCCCTCAATCAACAGCAGCCTGTCCCTATAGCAAATAGCTGAAAAAAATTCCTAAACTATAAGATGCAGATCTCACAGAAATAAACAGTGCTTGTGTAGATTTCTGAAGCAGGATACACCTCTCTGACACTGTCCCTCAATCAACAGCAGCCTGTCCCTATAGCAAATAGCTGAAAAAAAAATCCTAAACTATTAGATGCAGATCTCACAGAAATAAAGAGTGCTTGTGTAGATTTCTGAAGCAGGATACACCTCTCTGACACTGTCCATCAATCAACAGCAGCCTGTCCCTATAGCAAATAGCTGAAAAAAATCTTAAACTATTAGATGCAGATCTCACAGAAATAAAGAGTGCTTGTGTAGATTTCTGAAGCAGGATACACCTCTCTGACACTGTCCCTCAATCAACAGCAGACTGTCCCTATAGCAAATAGCTGGAACCTCTCACTAAACTATTAGATGCAGATCTCACAGAAATAAAGAGTGCTTGTGTAGATTTCTGAAGCAGGATACACCTCTCTGACACTGTCCCTTAATCAGCAGCAGCCTCTCCCTACACTTGCTAATGCAGAGTGACGACTGTGCTGTGTGCCCCTATCTGATATAGAGGCTGGTCACATGCTGGGTCACATGCTGCACTGGCCAATCACAGCCATGCCATTAGTAGGCATCGCTGGGATGGCTTCCTAGTCACACTAGTAAAACAAATGGCGATTGGCTGCCGTGCAGCGCGCCATAAAATAGCCGAACTCTGAACCCAAACTTTTTCCAATTATTCGGGTTCGGGAGCAAAAAAAAAACCAAAGTCCGTACCAAACCAGAACTTTACAGTTCGGGTTCGCTCAACCCTAGTTGTGAACCCTTGTGTTTTTTCACCTTAAAGCATCCTAAGCATTAAGGTGAAAAAACTACTGACACTGACCGGCCCCCCAGCCCCCCCCCTGTTTTATTTATCCCTGTCCGGGGTTCTCGGTTCTTGATTGGATAGATTGATAGCAGCGCAGCCATTGACTCCCAATCCAATGACGCGAGCGCCGGGAGGATCTTTTGTCTGTTTTCTGCACACATACTGAATTTAGTGGTCAAGGGTGCAATCTCAGTGGAGATAAACACTGGGGGGGGGGGGGGATTGTTTTTGGCCATAATATGGAATTTTTAAAATGTAAAAAAATTCAATAAACAGACACGTTACTTACCGTTTTAAAACATTAAAAAATTAGCCCAATTTTTTGTATAATGTGAAAGATGATGTTACGCAGAGTAAACAGATACCTAACATGTCACGCTTCAAAATTGCACATGCTCGTGGAATGGTGCCAAAGTTCGGTACCTAAAAATCCTCATAGGCGACGCTTTTTACAGGTTACATGTTTTGAGTTACAGAGGAGGTCTAGTGCTAGAATTATTGCTCTCGCTCTGACGTTTGTGGCAATACCTCACATGTGTGGTTTGAACGCTGTTAACATATGTGGCCACGACTTATGTATGCGTTGGTTTCTGCAAGCAGGGACAGGGGCGCTTTAAAAAAAAAAATATTACTAATTTTACTTTTATTTTCTACTTTTACACTTTATTTTATCACTTTTATTCCTAATACAAGGAATGTAAACATCCCTTGTAATAGAAATAGTGCGTGACAGGTCCTCTTTACAGTCAGATCTGGGGTCAATAAGTCCCCAGATCTCACCTCTAGGTTTGGAAGCCTAAAATAAAAAATAAAAAAACATCCTGGCTTCCCAGCCGAGGCGGTGGCATTTTTTCCAATGCAGAGACCGGGCATGATGTCAAAAAATTGCACCCAACCTCTGAACAATCATAGAGACTTCGGGGACCATCTGGCCAGTCGAAAATCTCTATGGTTAGCATCTGGTGCCGGTTGGTCCCTTCACCGGCTCGCCAATGTCAGGGGTGAGCCAGGAAAAGCACCGGAGGGCGGCGGGAGGGTGGGAACGTCCCGCTGCCTTTAAGAATGATTAAGCGGCTGAACAGCCGCTATGATCATTCTTATGGTAAAGGGAATCGCTGGCTCTAAAATAAGATATTTGAATGATGCCTGTATCTGCAGGTATCATTCAGACACCACCGCTCAAAGTCCACAACGTCATATTACACACGTTACGAGGGTGGCAAGCTGTTTGAAGAAACTGATCTTTTTTTTTTTTAGGGTAACAAGCACTTTACCAGACCTACAATTCAACACTCCCACAAAATATAAGTAGTGTAAACTTCCAATGTAAAGGAATAATAGAATATAATGCCAATTGGAGGGCATTGTTATTTGTCAGACATGAAAGTAAACTGATAATGATTAATAGACATTCTATCTATACTATCCCTGCTCTTTACTCTGCATTACTGGATAAAGTCTTTACAATTATTAGACAGTCAAGTCGGCACACAGTGCAACCTGAATATGTTTGTTGTATCACCTGTCAGAGCATTAGAAAGGCACGGAGCAAACAAAGTTTGGGGGAGGGGCCGCATGACAGGGAGGGACTGGCCGTGACAATAGGCTAACAGCAGGTTAGGGGCGTGGTTTGCCGGCTAGAAAGGCGGGGGTGATAGAACGTGCTGGCTTGGAGGAAGTGACGTGGGTCACTCCTCCATCTTAGCACACGGAGAAGCTTCTTGGTGTGTGTGCTCCGGGTGTAATGGCGGCCGTTGCGGAGCTAATAGCGCAATTGCGCGCTGCTGCGTCCGCTCAGGGAGCAGATTGGGTCAGGGAGCAGGTGTCTGCAGCGTTGGATGCGCCGGCCGCAACACCCGACGGGGGGGTAAATCATCCGCGCGCTCGGCGGTCCAGGCCTCCGGAGCGGTACAGTCCGGAGCCTTCCCCAGGAGCTGACCGGCAAATACGGAAACCCGCCAGGGGCCCTCAGGCTCCATCCTCGCAGCGGTCTCAAGCTGGGCCCTCGGGGGGGGCCGGGAGGAATCCGCGTCGCAGACGTGGCTCTGCTGTGGGGGGGTCTAATAGCCCGCCTGGGCCTCCCCCCCCTACCCGTCGGAGATGCCCAGACAGCGCGGCCGAGACTGCGGTGGGCGGTCGTGGCAGTCGTGCGGCCCGGCGAGATGTTTCCAGCCAGCGGGCCAGTGGCCGGTCTCCCGCAGCGGCCAGGGGCCCGGCAACGCCAGAGGAGAGGTCGGAGCGGAGCGTGGGGGCGACGAGGCGTGAAGGAGGTGGTCGCACAGCGGAGGCCCGGGGGCGGTCGCGGAGTCCATCGGTGGAGGTCGCAGGCGGGTCTGGTGTTCCGGCACAGAGGGGTCGAAGTGCAGTGCAATGCAGGCTGCCGGCAACCTTGTCACGGCAGTCCGGGGTCCAACCGAGAGCTGTTTCGCCTGCAGTGAGTGAGGTCCGATCGGAGGGGGAGCTGTCCGGGTCAGAGAGCGACAACGATCCGGGACAACGGTCAGCGGTGGATTCCATTCCGGCAGCGCGTGGACCTAGTCCAAGGCAGCCCGGTAAGTCACATTCTACATCTATTTGTGGGATTTGTTGGTGCAGAGTAGTGTAGGGGGGGACTCTAGTACGGATAAGGCTCAGGTGGTGGGGGGTACGGCCACGGGCGGGTCAGTTGCAGGTGGCGAGGCACAGGATTTATGGGCCGGGTTGCGGGACTTGGTCCAGAGGTTTGAGCCGGTGGCTGGCAGTACGCCCTCTCCTGCGGTGGCGTGGTCCCCGCAGGGGGGGGGTCCGCTCTGATGACTGGGAGTCCGGTGGTAGTGACAGTGGGGCAGGAGGGCACAAGTGCGGGGACGGCGTCAACGGCCGGGGTTGCGACGGCAAGTGGGTCGGGGACGTCTGCGCCAGGGACGGTGCCGGAGGCGGGGAGTGAGAAGAGGGACGCCATTAGGTTGGCTGACGCCGCGCAGAGTGAAATGTACATCTGCTTTGAGGCTACCCTGGGGGCTCATCTGAAGCCTGAGGTTAGGGAGAAGATTTGGAAGGGGAGTATGTGGAGATTTTCACCTTACTTCCCCTGGAAAAATTCAATCTGACCAGATTGAAACCGGAATTGAACAAGAAAGAGGACGAGGAAAGACAGCGGTATCGATTGATCCCCCGCACGTTTTCCAATTGGTTGCAGGCATTTGCAATTTTGGCCTGCGTAGTGGGGAGAAAGCTCCGGAACACTGTACGGGTTTGTTTATCTACTTGGAGGCCATCAGGTCGGCGCACCAGACGTATGGAGGCACGGCGTGGTTACAGTATGATGAGCAGTTCCATCAACGGATGGCTTTCAGACCTACGCTGCGCTGGAATCAGAAGGACATTAACCTGTGGATGACGTTGATGACAGCGGCGCGGGCCCCGCAGCAGTTTTTTCAGGGGGGGGTCGGGGGTGCAGCTGCCTCAGGACAACCGACCGAAAAACGATGGGGCTTTTGTTGGCAGTTTAATGAAGGAACTTGCAAGTATGGCACGAACTGCCGATTTAAGCACACTTGTTCAGGGTGCGGAGGCACCCAGGCATTGGCAAAATGCTTCAAGCGCACCAAGAACCGTCCCGGAGAGTCTGGGGGAAAAGGGGGTGACCCCGGTGCAGGTGGGAAGGATGCTTCCCTTCCTCAATAGATACCCTGATAGACGCGCAGCAAAGTTATTGGAGGACGGCTTTGCCAGCGGGTTTAGGATTCCATGTTCCATTTCGGTAGTCCCCCAGAAGCAAAGAACTTGAGGTCAGCAGCCCTGCATTCTTCGGTGGTTTCGGAGAAACTCAACAAGGAAGTGCGTTTGGGGAGGATGGCTGGGCCGTTTGCTACGGCTCCGGTTGACGACCTAATCGTGTCCCCGTTGGGGGTGGTCCCCAAAAAAGAACCGGGCAAGTTCCGGTTGATACATCATTTGTCATTTCCGAAGGGTGGCTCGGTCAACGACGCCATCGCACCCGAGGATTGCACGATGTCGTATACATCATTTGATGCTGCGGTTTCAAGGGTGCGCAGGTGTGGCCGGGGCGCCCTCATGGCAAAGGCGGATGTGGAATCGGCGTTTCGATTGTTGCCGGTTCACCCGGACAGCTTGCGATTGTTGGGATGCTGGTGGGATGGGGCATACTATGTGGATCGTTGTTTGCCCATGGGTTGCTCCATCTCTTGCGCGCTGTTCGAGACGTTCAGTTCCTTTCTGGAGTGGGTAGTGCGCGATGTTTCGGGGCTTAGCTCCATCATCCATTACCTGGATGATTTCTTGTGTGTTGGCCAGCCGGGGGGGAACACATGCTCAGTGTTGTTGGGCACGTTGCAGTACGTGTCGGACCGTTTCGGGGTTCCCCTGGCACCTGAGAAGACGGAGGGCTCCACGACATCCCTCGTTTTCTTGGGTATTGTGTTGGATTCGATAAAGATGGAGTGTCGACTACCGGAGGATAAGCTGGAGGCGTTGAAGGCAGAGGTTACGGGGATGATTGGGCTGCGGAAGATTCAGTTGCGCAGGATGCAGTCGCTGTTGGGGAAGCTCAACTTCGCCTGCAGGATTATCCCCATGGGCAGGGTGTTTTGCCGCAGGCTGTCGGGAGCGACAGCCAGTGTGCGGAACCCGACACACTTCGTGACGCTCACTGCGGAGCACAGAGCCGATTTGAGGGTCTGGCACGAGTTCCTGGGATCCTTTAATGGTCGAACTTTGTGGCTGTCTGGGCCTGTGAGCAACTTTGACTTGGAGTTGTTTACGGACGCTGCGGGCTCTACGGGTTATGGAGCGTTTTGCCAAGGTAAGTGGAGCGCGGAGGCTTGGCCAATTAGGTGGAAAGAGGAAGGTTTCTTGAAGAATCTGGTGCTCCTGGAGCTCTTCCCGATTGTGGTGGCGCTGGAACTGTGGGGTGAGTTGTTGCGGAATTCGAAAGTGCGCTTCAATTGCGATAACTTAGGGGTGGTACAGGTGGTGAACTGCATGTCGGCGGCATCCCCGCCGGTGGTGAGTTTACTACGGCATTTGGTGCTACGTTGCTTGCACTTAAATGTATACATGTATGCTGTGCACCTTCCGGGGGTCGAGAACACTTTGGCTGACGCTTTGTCTCGTTTTCAGTGGGACAGGTTCCGGGAGTTGGCACCAGCAGCGGAGCAACACGGAGTTCCCTGTCCCGATTGGATGTGGGACATTGTTTTGACAGCGCAGCAAGGTGGATCCAGCGGTCGGTGAGTGGGGCTACGTGGAAAGCCTACTCCAAGGTATGGAAAGAGTGGATGGAGCTGGCTCTGGGACTGGGGATCGCCCCGGTCGGGCCGGAGGCTGGCATCGCTGTGCTGTATTTTCTTACTTTGAAAATGGAGCAAGGGGTGTCGGTGTCGGCGATCGATCGGGTGTTATCAGGTTTGACCTTTTTCTTCAAGTGGCACGGGATGACGGACCATACGAAGGAATTTTGGGTGAGGCAGACGGTAAAAGGGTACAGGAAGGGCAGGAAGGCTGCGGATCACCGTCGGCCGGTGTCGTTTGGGCTGCTGCGGAACCTCTTTTTGCAGTTACCAGCAGTGTGTTCAACGGCATATGAGTGTGCATTGTTCAAGGCCGCCTTTGCGCTGGCCTTTTTCGGGGCGCTCAGGGTGGGTGAGTTGGTCAGTTCCTCACGAGGGGTGCAAGGTGGTTTGTTGGTCCAGGATGTGGAGATTTCGAACGGGGTGTTAGGAGTTTGGGTGCGCAGGTCAAAGACGGACCAAGGGGTAGGGCATGCGGCTCCAGTTGTTTAGTGTTCCTGGAGCGGAAATTTGTCCTATACGGGCGGTGGAAGCTTTTCGTTCCATGCGTCCTGGACTGGCAGGGTCCTTCTTAATGCATCAGGATGGGTCGGCGCTGTCCAAATTTCAGTTTGTGGCGGTTTTCCGGAGATGTTTGAGGGAGACGGGGTATGACCCGAGAGATTATGCAGCGCATTCATTCCGGATTGGGGCTGCTACTGAAGCCGCCCGGGCTGGTTTGACTGCGGATGTGGTGAAGAGGATTGGGCGGTGGGACTCGGAGAGATTTAGGATTTACATTCGCCCTCAGTTGATTCAGGAGTGAGTTCAGGGGCAGCTGAGTTCATTGGTGTGGGGCAGTCTGGTTTAAAGGGTGTTTACACGGGTAAGGGGGGATTTCGTTCAGGAAGTTATGTGTGTTTGTTTAATGTTTTTCAGGTGGTGAGACTTGCCTGGTCTGGATCTTAGGCCATTCATTCGTATGTTGGGGGGCCAGACAGGTGGATGGTCGGCCCAACGGTAGGCAATTAGGCATCCCTTGGCGAGAAGCCCAAGTCAGGTGGATCGGGTTCCCGGGGTTGGTCTGGAGCAGGGTCATGCCGGAGGTATTGAAGTTTGCGCGCCTGGACAGGGCACCTGATGTCCTTGTGCTCCACGCAGGCGGCAATGATATGGGGTCCAGGTCAATGCACCAGTTAATCAGGGACGTAAAATATGATTTTCTGCGATTGCGCTCCCTGTTTCCAGGTATGATCATTGTATGGTCCGAAATGGTGGGTAGGACGGCATGGAGGTGGGCCTGGTCGGTGGAGAAGGTGAACAAGGCCCGGGTAAAAGTAAACAAGGAGGTTGGGAGGTTCTTTGTGCGTAATGGGGGATTGGTAGTGCGCCTTAGGGAGCTGAAAGTTGACACATGGCGGTATCTCCGCAGGGATGGGGTTCACCTCAATGAGGTGGGCATCGCCTTGTGGGTACTGGGGCTGCAGGAGGGAATCCAGAGGGCCCTGGGGGTTTGGAGGTGCTCACAAGGCTAAGGCTTTTTTGGGTCTCTGTAAGACTATAAAGTCTGGTAGTTGGGGTAGAAAAAGTTTGTACCCATACGTGGTATGGGGGGTTATGGGGTACCTTTCGGTTGGCATGTGTTAACCAGGGAGGGGTTAAAGGGTTAGGTCACTGAGGACGGTTACACAGCCTCCGAGCCGGTGTCTTGCGGCTGAGGCCTAGGTGATAGGCATTGTCCCAGTGTCCAAGTTAAGAGGGGTGGGCAGTTAGACCACCAAGGGTGGGAAATTGTATATAGTTATTTAAGAGTTATTTAAACGGTTATTTATGTTAATATTTTATTGGTTAAATAAAGAAGGCCGGAAGGCCAATTTTACTCTACAACGTGGTCCCTTGTTTCATTGGGGTTAGTGGGGTGGTATAGAAAAGGGGGGTTGGAGCATGGGGGGTAAAGGGTTAAGTGGTCACTAGGATCGGTCCTTAACATGTCAAGAAAGGCACGGAGCAAACAAAGTTTGGGGGAGGGGCCACATGACAGGGAGGGACTGGCCGTGACAATAGGCTAGCAGCAGGTTAGGGCGTGGTTTGCCGGCTAGAAGGGCGGGGGCGATAGAACGTGCTGGCTTGGAGGAAGTGACGTGGGTCACTCCTCCATCTTAGCACACGGAGAAGCTTCCCACCCACCCTCCCTAGTTTTAGGCTGGCTAGCTGGCGTTTTTTGGGTCTCTGTAAGACTATAAAGTCTGGTAGTTGGGGTAGAAAAAGTTTGTACCCATACGTGGTATGGGGGGTTATGGGGTACCTTTCGGTAGGCATGTATTAACCAGGGAGGGGTTAAAGGTTAGGTCACTGAGGACGGTTTACACAGCCTCCGAGCCGGTGTCTTGCGGCTGAGGCCTAGGTGATAGGCATTGTCCCAGTGTCCAAGTTAAGAGGGGTGGGCAGTTAGACCACCAAGGGTGGGAAATTGTATATAGTTATTTAAGAGTTATTTAAACGGTTATTTATGTTAATATTTTATTGGTTAAATAAAGAAGGCCGGAAGGCCAATTTTACTCCACAACGTGGTCCCTTGTTTCATTGGGGTTAGTGGGGTGGTATAGAAAAGGGGGGTTGGAGCATGGGGGGTAAAGGGTTAAGTGGTCTCTAGGATCGGTCCTTAACATGTCATGTCATATATGGGAAATCATTCACACCCCTCACCTATTCAGGATGGTCACTGAACAGCATCCTGGGTCAGAGACGACAATACAGAATGATTGTCTAATGATGAAGCCAGAGGTGGAGAGATGAACCAAAAATATAAACTGCTGGACCAAAAAATCTGAGTGTCACCTGTCTGGCTGGGCACTATGAACATGTGTGTAAATCACCAGACTGGGTGGACAGTCAGGAATCCTGTGGCAGGTAAACTGTATACAAATATGTATTTCAGCTGTGTATTTATGTGTCTAGAGTTTCACTTTAATATATTTTTATTACTGGAAAGTCTTTGCTGGTCTTTGAACTAAAAAATGAAATGAAAGTAAAACAATCAATAATTATTATTTGTACCTGACTGTATGTTCTGACACATATAGATATTCTGTATACTATGCAAATGAGATGACATCACTTCCTATCATGAAATCTCTCATACACTATAAAGACAGAGAAGACATTTACAGGGTATATGTGAAGTGTATAGATACAGATTATACAGAGGAATAATGAAGACCCAAATAGGCCTTTTTATATCATTATCGTGGCTGTCAGGTGAGACTTCATAGGACAGGATCCCTCAGATGAAATAATCCTCCTAATAGATCTGAGTGTATGTATTAGTTCTAATGCTATTTCCTATTGTCACTGTATATTTTCCAGGTGTCCTGTCTTCTAACCAACTTGTCCAGTCTGATCCAGCCGTGCTAAAGCCGGGGAACTCCCATACACTCACCTGTCAGGGTTCAGGAGGATTCACCTTTGGTAGCAATTATATGAACTGGATCAGACAGTTCTCTGATGGAAAGTTACAATGGTTGTGTTATATCGGTAGCGGTGGGGACACGGGCTATAATGATGCTGTTAAAGGGAGATTTACAGCCACTAGAGATAACAGCAATAACAAGCTGACTCTGAAAATGGACACCATGAAAATAGAAGACACTGCCGTGTATTACTGTGCAAGAAACACACTGATGGAAAATATATCTTTCCTATAACAATAAGTAGAATATCACTTCTTCATGTTATCAGTAGGTGGCAGCACATCCATGTAATGACTGAACACAATAGCTATAAATAATAAACAGCCAACTAATTAATTCACTACAGATGTAACATTGTGTAAAGCCTCTACTGCTTCCACTTCTATAAGTAGTCTCTGTCTGTGGTAACATAATCAAAGCATTACATTCCCCCTGCACAGGATTGTCAGCTCTAATGCCTTGTACACACGGTCAGACTTTTCACCGTGCAAAAGTGCGTAGTGAGCCCATCGGAAGTCCGACAGACAGAAAGTGAACAGATTTTCTATCTAAGGTCCGTCGGAATTTCCGACAAAAAAAAGTCAGATGGAGGCTACACACGACCGACTTTCCAGGAAAAAAGCCCGTCTGACTTTTTTTCTCGGAAAGTCCGGCCCGTGTTTACGAGGCATATAGTTCCAACACACACTGACAATATAGCTGTTTGTCTCTTGTCTCTGTGACTTGTGCTGACCAGAGCAAGACTATCCACTATATTATAAGTTGTACCTTATTTCTTGAGTTGGTGTATACTAGGACATTATGGCTCAAACCTACAGGGGGAGCATTTTTTTTTTAACAGTTTACTACGGCTTTAAGGATGCTAACTCCTAGTTTCAGACCACTTGGTTTTACTGGATGAACTTGTGACACTGATCGGCCCCCTCAGCCCCCCCCCCCCTGTTTTACTCACCTGAGCCGTTCATTCCCTCAGCGGAGACGCGCTCTTCCTCTCTGTCCGTGGTTCTCGGCTGTTGATTGGATAGATTGATAGCAGCGCAGCCATTGGCTCCCAATTCAATGACGCGGGCGCTGGGAGGGCAGGCCGTGTCCTGCATTCTGTGTCTATGCACGCAAATGCTGGACTCGGGAGCGTGCCGCAAGGTAACCTCCAGGAAAAGCGCTTCTCCAAAATGTTTATCGATGCAAGGAGGAGCCGCAAACGCCCCCGGGGGACCCCAGAAGAAGAGGTTCGGGGCCACACTGTGCAAAACGAACTGCACAGTGGAGGTAAGTATGACATGTTTGTTATTTAAAGTTAAATAAAAAGCAAAGGTTTACAATCACTTTAAGTACACACCTACAGCCAACTTACCGTACTTTCACATACGATTGCTAGCAGAGAGAGACACACTAAATCATTTGAGACAGTCAATCTTAGCTGGTCTGTTTCATTGTTAACAGAGAACCCGAATTATTAAGCAATAACCACAGCAGCAGAACAGATAGTGAAGCAAGCTATAGTTCAACTTAGCTTTTTCATTTCATCTGCTCTTTACCACTTAAGATCCGGACCATTATGCAGCTAAAGGACCTTGCCCCTTTTTGCGATTCATCGCTGCGCCGCTTTAACTGACAATTGCTCCGAAAATAGAGCGACAATTCTGAAAAATATTCAATATTTTTTACTTTTTGCTATAATAAATATCCCCAAAAAATATATATATAAAAAAATTGTCTTCAGTTTAGGCCGATACGTATTCTTCTACCTATTTTTGGTAAAAAAAAAATCGCAATAAGCGTTTAATGATTGGTTTGCGCAAAATTTTGAGCATTTACAAAATAGGGGAAAGTTTTATGGCATTTTTATTAATTATTTTTGTACTACTAATGGCAGAGATCAGTGATTTTTTCGTGACTGCGACATTATGGCGGACACATCGGACAATTTTTACACATTTTTGGGACCATTGTAATTTTCACAGCGAAAAGTGCTATAAAAACTGATTACTGTGAAAATGACAATTGCAGTTTAGGAGTTAACCACTAGGGGGCGCTGTAGGAGTTAAGTGTGACCTCATATGTGTTTCTAACTGTAGGGGGGCAGGGCTGGACATGTGACGTCAATGATTGTCTTTCCCTATATCAGGGAACAGACGATCACTGACACTGCCACAATGAAGATCGGGGAAGGTGTGTTTACACACACCTCTCCCCGTTCTTCAGCTCCTGTCACCGTTCGCGGGGACACCGGCGGCGATCGGGTCCGTGGGTCCCGCAGTCACGTTGCTTCGGACTGGGTCGTGGGCGCGTGCCGACTGCACATGTGCGCGACCCACGACTGGGCACTTAAAGGGGACGTACCCTTACGTGATTGTGCCCAGCCGTGCCATTCTGCCATTGTATATCGACGTTAGGCGGTCCTTAAGTGGTTAAAGGGGTTGTAAAGGCAAAATTTGTTCCACCTTAATGCATTCCATGCATTAAGGTGGAAATACATCCGACAATACCACCCCCCCCCCCCAGCCCCCGTTATATTTTCCTGACCCCTTGAAAGTCCCACACTCGCCCCTGACATCCTTTTCGCCGTTTAGCCTGCCTGTTAATTGGCTACAGTGGATGGATTGAAATTGAAAGCAGCACAGTCATTGGCTGACGCTGCTGTCAATCACATCCAATGACGCGGCTCTCCGGGGGCGGGGTCCAGTAATACAGTTGGCGGCTATGGCCGCCACTGTATCACGGGAGTGCACCCGCAATAACTCAACATCATGTGAGCTCGCTCGCATGAAGGTGTTGAGTCCTTGGGGGGGGGGGGGGGGGGGTGGCCGAGACAGCCGCCGAGGGACTGCAGAAGACCAGGTTCAGGGCCACTCTGTGCAAAACAAGCTGTACAGTGGAGGTAAATATAACGTGTTTGTTATTTAACATTTTTTTTTTTATCTTTAGTGATCCTTTAATCTGCTATTGTGTTAGTGTTGAACTTGATACTGATACTAGTGTTGTTAGTGTTGTGATGGCCTCAGAGGCTGTCCATGTTTTGGGAGGGATTTAATATTTATTATAGATTCTATATTATGGATTCTATAAAGATTGTATATACCCTTATTTGTTACCTGCGTGCAGGTATTTTTGCCAACTCTCGCATATTTGTTGTTTTTGTTCTATTTCTTGTTATCTCTTTTTCATTTGATTTTACATCGTTACCTGCTTGCAGGTCTGTTAACTATCACCAGTCCATTTTATGGTAGCGCTAAGTATACAGCAATGTACCGTTCTAACGGAAAAGTGAAGGCAGGTAGAGGTCATGGTCATGGTCATGGTGGACATCTTGCTAAAAAAAGTGTCAAGAGCTCTGCTACTAGCTCTTCCTTAGATACTGCTGACACTGCTGCTGCCACAAACATATCGTCCACAACTGTGAGTGTCACTACCACTGCCACCAGCAAAGCTAGTCCCACCACCACCAGTTCTACTAGTTTTCCTGTCAGACCACCAACATCTGCTCCCACTTTTGCTGCCAGTGCAGCTCCTTCTACTTCTACAGGTGTTATGGCTTCTTATTTTATGGCATATGCAAGAAAACTAGTATTACACAAGTGAAGCTGCCTTTACACTCCCCTCCACCACCAATGACACTGCCAGTGCCACTGCCCAGCCCCCCAAAGAAGCATATGAGGGAAACAGCAGCAGAGACAGAGAGTGAGACTTTTTTTTGTTGCCCCAAGAGAAAAGTTCTACTGAGGGAGACAACCCTATGCAATGTGAAAAATATACTACAGCGCTAATTAAATAATCAATTCCACGTGCACCTAAATAAAAAAACAAATAATATAGCTGCTATCTTGAGTGATACCAAATCCAAACAGTGAAACATATAAAATATAGATGCGCTAATATTAACTTAAAAGGTGATAAAACGTACAAAGAAAACTAATCAGGGAGAACACTCCATAAACTGTGAATTACTATAATGTCCTTAATTAGTGCACAGTGATTAGCAGGATTCCATGCAGGGAAAAAATCACTCTCTTCAATCTGAATGCTAATCCAGCCCTCCACCGCTGTGATCAGATGATACAGGCACTCACAGACAGGGATTGCATGAAAGAAAAGAGAAAAAACCTCTCATTGCGCAATATTCGATGACAGATCAAAAAGATGTAATCAGAGCATTGACATATGCACTCACGAATCCCCGCGTTCAGTAAAGCATGAAAACGCCACTCAGTATGCTGTTTCCTCAGCTCGATCCGATGCACTCGGATTCGATCGCAGGCTCCTCCCTACGCGTTACGTCACAGGCACGCGACTTACTCATGGGTTCCTCATGACTTCTCATTCACAAATAAATATAAACAACTTCTTTCTGGGTCAACATCATCCCATCTTTCTCAAACTCCCTCTATCACCAGCACCACCCAACTGCCACCCACATATTCCCATTCTTCCCCCATCATGCAGTGGGGTCTGGGTTGGCCTTCCTGGTGTGTTCTACAGGGTGGGCCATTTAAATGGATACACCTTAATAAAATGGGAATGGTTAGTATATGCGAGGGGGGAAACTTTTCAAGATGGGTGGTGACCATGGCGGCCATTTTGAAGTCGGCCATTTTGAATCCGACTTTTGTTTTTTCAATAGGAAGAGGGTCATGTGACACATCAAACTCATTGGGAATTTCACTCGAAAAACAATGGTGTTCTTGGTTTTAACGTAACTTTATTCTTTTATGAGTTATTTACAAGTTTCTGACCACTTATAAAATGTGTTCAATGTGCTCTCCAGTGACATGCGGCGAGTGCTACGCTGTGGGCTCTTGCTGAATGAAGCTAGGACAGCCACTGATGTTTCTTCATTAGACCCCTTTCACACTGGATACGCCTATAGCGGAACGCTAAAATCGCGGTAAAACACTGCTATTTTACCGCGATTTTAACAATTTACTGTAAGTTTGGGTTCGAGTTCGGGTTCGGCAATGTAATGGCGCGCTGCAGGGCAGCCAATCAACATTTGTTTAACTTGTGTGACCTAGAAGCCATCACAGCCATGCCTACTAATGGCATGGCTGTGATTGGCCAGTGCAGCATGTGACCCAGCCTCTATATAAGCTAGAGGCACATAGCACAGCTCGTCACTCTGCTTTAGATAGGGTAGGGAAAGGCTGCTGCTGCTCTGAGGGAGAGAATTAGATAGGAGTCAGACTGTCCTGCTTCAGAAATCAAATTACTCAGCGATCTACATAGCACAGCAAGACACTCTGCATTAGATACTTTAGGGAAAGGTTCCTGGTTTTGCTTGTAGGGAGAGAAATAGAGAGGAGTCAGTCCTGCTTCAGAAATCATATTACACCAGCACTGCATATGTTACTGTGAGATACACCCTTTAGATACTTTTCTTCTATTGTGCTATTCAAAAAACATCCATTTAGGGCAAAAAAAAAAAAAAAAAAATTGCAGTGTTTCCACCATATCTGTAGGTGTGAGATAAACACTTTAGCTAGTGTTCTTCTATTGTACTATTCAAAAAAAAAAACATTTAGGGACAAAAAATATATTTTGCAGTGTTTCCTCCAGTGTTTGCAGCGTTTCCTCCATATCTGTATGTGTGAGATAAACACTTTAGCTACTAATCTTCTGTTGTTCTATTCAAAAAACACCCATTTAGGGCAAAATATATATTTTGAAGTGTTTCCTCCAGTGTTTGCAGTGTTTCCTCCATATCTGTACGTGTGAGATAAACACTTTAGCTAGTGTTCTTCTATTGTGCTATTAAAAAAAAAACATTTAGGGCCAAAAAATATATTTTGCAGTGTTTCCTCCAGTGTTTGCAGTGTTTCCTCCATATCTGTACGTGTGAGATAAACACTGTAGGGCAGATCCTCAAATAAATTACGCGGCGTATCTCTTGATACGCCACGTAATTTCGAATTTTGCGCGTCGTATCTTTGTTTTGGTATCTACAAAACAAGATACAACGGCATCTGTGTTAGATCCGACAGGCGTACGTCTTCGTACGCCGTCGGATCTTAGATGCAAATTTTCGGCGTCCGCTAGGTGGCGTTCACGTCGTAATCCGCGTCGAGTATGCAAATTAGCTATTTCCAACGATCCACGAACGTACGACCGGCCGTCGCATTTTTTTTTACGTCGTTTCCGTTCTGCTTTTTTCGGCGTATAATTAAAGCTGCTATATGGTGGCGTACTCAATGTTAAGTATGGCCGTCGTTCCCGCGTCTAATTTTAAAATGTTTACGTCGTTTGCCTAAGTCGTCCGTGAATGGGGCTGGACGCCATTTACGTTCACGTTGAAAACAATGACGTCCTTGCGACGTCATTTGGAGCAATGCACCCTGGGAGTTTTTACGGACGGCGCATGCGCAGTTCGTTCGGCGCGGGGACGCGCTTCATTTAAATGAAACACTCCCCCTACCCACCCAATTTGAATTCCGCCGCGAGAGATACACTACGCCGCCGTAACTTACGGCGCAAATTCGTTGAGGATTCAAACCAAAGCCAGGTAAGTTGCAGCGGCGAAGCGTATCTTACATCTGCGCCGGGCGCAGTGTATGTATGTGGATCTGCCCCTTTAGCTACTGTTCTTCTATTGTTCTATTCAAAAAACACCCATTTAGGGCAAAAAAAAAACACTTTAGCTACTGTTCTTCGATTGTTCTATTCAAAAAACACCCATTTAGGGCAAAAAAATTTATTTTGCAGTGTTTCCTCCAGTGTTTGCAGTGTTTCCTCCATATCTGTACGTGTGAGATAAACACTTTAGCTAGTGTTCTTCTATTGTGCTATTAAAACAAAACATTTAGGGCCAAAAAATATATTTTGCAGTGTTTCCTCCAGTGTTTGCAGTGTTTCCTCTATATCTGTACGTGTGAGATAAACACTTTAGCTACTGTTCTTCGATTGTTCTATTCAAAAAACACCCATTTAGGGCAAAAAAATATAATCTCACACATACAGATATGGAGGAAACACTGCAAACACTGGAGTAAACACTGCAAAATATATTTTTTGGCCCTAAATGTTTTTTTTTTTTTTTTAATAGCACAATAGAAGAACACTAGCTAAAGTGTTTATCTCACACTACAGATATGGAGGAAACACTGCAAAATATATTTTGCAGTGTTTCCTCCAGTGTTTGCAGTGTTTCCTCCATATCTGTACGTGTGAGATAAACACTTTAGCTAGTGTTCTTCTATTGTGCTATTAAAACAAAACATTTAGGGCCAAAAAATATATTTTGCAGTGTTTCCTCCAGTGTTTGCAGTGTTTCCTCTATATCTGTACGTGTGAGATACACACTTTACATACTGTTTTTCTATTGTGCTATTAAAAAAAAAAAATATTTAGGGCAAATAATTTTTTTTTTTGGTGCGTTTTTATTTTTATGTTTTTTATGTTATTTCCCTTTCCACATTTGTTTGCAGAGTACTTGCCATGCTCTTACCAACATTTTGCTGCCATTTGCAGCCCTCTATCCCTTTACATTTGTTTTTTAGAGACATTTTAGTACTGAAAAGTTTGGGTCCCTATTGACTTCAATGGGGTTCGGGTTCGGGGTCAAGTTCGGGTCAAGTTCGGGTCCCAAACCTGGACTTTTTTCCGAAGTTCGGCCAAACCCGTCGAAGCCGAACATCCAGGTGTCTGCTCAACTCCATCAGTAAGCTGTTCTGGTTGATTATCCACCGCTCGGATGATGGTGTAAAGCTTACTGAGGAGAAACAGGAAGTGAGAAATTCAGACAACGAAAAAAAACATTTTGAAGGGAAATTGAAGGACAAGGTAAGTGAACCAACAATGCACTAGCTCAGGGGTCTCCAAACTGTGGCCCGAGGGCCAGATGTGGCCCTTGGCTAGCCTTTATCCGGCCCTTGGGGCTTTATTCCTCCCACTGATGAGGCACTATCCTTCCCACTGACACCAACAAGGGGGCACAATTTCTTTCACGGATACCAATGATGGGATACAATTACTCCTACTAATAGAGGCACTACTCCTTATCCTACTGACTGCAAACTCTGAGGCCATATTTATTCTCACCAATGGTGGGCCGTGACATTTTCTACCCCCGCTGGCCACAATCTGGCCCTCCTAAAGTCTGAAGGACAATAAACTGGCCCTTTAGTTTGAAAAGTTTGGAGAGCCCTGCACTAGCTTAAAGGAACCTATTTAGAAAAAAATGAACCTTTACAACCCCTTTAAAGTGTTACTAAACCCACATCATAAAAAAAACTATCAATAAATGGTGAAGCAAAAAGATAAACTGCGCCAATACTAAAGAAAAAGTCCACAACAGTCCTCTGATGACATAAAGATTGTATGCGAGCAAATGAATAACATCAGGATATGCACCAGTGATTATGCAGCTATAGAGTAACCAGCTCAAAAGAGTCAATAAACAAACAATGATCCGTAAATGATATCTGTAGACTGACACCACTGTGATTACACAAATGAAGTGCCCACCACCGTATTCAAATGGCTGCTTACCAGAGGGCAAGCACGAATATGCATTCGGCTATAGCCCAGCCGCGGCCTTTAACTTGTAAAAGAGTGATAGCACCAGGAAGCAGACTCTCACCCGGGATGTTCCTCAGCGTAACCTAGGGTCCTTCAACACAACATGCTTCACATAGCATGAAAGTAAGGAGAGGGACCATAGCGTGATACCTTAGAAACTGGTTTATTATTAAAAAGGAAATGTACTTACAAACAACAAGGATAAAATCGCATGTAAAATTTGACGGCCGGCAATGTCAGGAGCCCTTCCTCCTCAAGACGACGTGGTGACCTCACTGCGCGCACTCCCAGATGCGTTTTGTCATACACTGACGCTCTCAATGGTATTACATGCTGTTTATACTCACTCCATCACTATGAGAATGTCAGGGATCGAATGGGAGACTTAATGAGGTAGGCCTCTCTTATATCTCCTGTCCTGGCTCCGCTGAAGGTGAGACAGAGGAAGCCGAAGGACAAGAGGGACACAAGTGCCTGGAGCAGGAGGTCCCGGGAGAACAGCTTGGCTGGGTTCAGCGGCCTGGAGTAGACTGTGATGAGCTGAGCAGGAACAGGTAACAGCCAGGCAGGTAACCACAAGTTAACAGCAACCAGGAACAAGGTCTCAGGGATAGCCAGGTTCGTCAGCATTGAGGTACCAAATCATAGACAGAGCCAGAGTCAGGAACGGAGCTGGGTCAGAGATGGGCATCAGTACAGGAACAGAACACAGAGCCAAGGTCAAGAGCAACCTGGGTCTAAATACTGGGAGGACACACAGGATCAGAGCAGGATTCAGGAACACAGCTGAAGATCAGTCAGCAAAGCACAAGAGCCCAGACTCCCTTTAAATAGGCTATCTGGCGCCAAAAGGAATTAGGCTCATACGTGTGCGCGCGTGCTCGCACCTGTGCGCATGCGTGACCGCAATTTGCGCGCCTGTGTGCCATTCGATGGCTAAGGCTATGTGCTTGTGCACGTCTGTGTGCAAAACGTCTCACAGGAGTTCCCTGACAGAGATTTGTTTTCTATATTCTGCAAAAAAATAAAAACTGTTGCTCACTATCTCCACCTTCTGTTCATGTCCCCAGTTCAGCTAGGAATTTTGCAGCTGTGATGGCAACTCTGCACATGCTCAGTTTTCAGTGAGTTCCCAAGGAAACTTTTAAAGCCAAAAAACTTTACTTTTCCATGGTGATTAACAACGCAATGAATCGCCCACGCGAACTCTTCAGGATGGTCACCCAGACCATGAATCCGGGATGTCTTGAAGTCCCCACTTCAGACTCCCAAGAATTCTGCAATGAACTATCGGATTTCTTCATCAACAAAATTGAAAAAATTTGGGTAAGTATTCGGCAAAACAATACTCCACTCAGCCCCCTCTTCAATCAAAACACCGACAGAAATCCTCTACAATCAACTAAATTCACTTTGGAACCCATCTCCATCGATACCACCAAAAAATTCATTGGTGCGCTGCGGAACAGCACTGCACCCAACGACATCATTCCCACCAAGCTACTGAAGGAATGTGCCGACATTCTGGCGCCTCCAATCACACTGCTTATAAATCAGTCATTCAAGGAAGGCATAGTGCCTTCCCTGCTGAAAGAGGGCACAATCCTGCCGATCTTGAAAAAACCTAATTTGGATCCTATGGACCCAACTCACCGCCGTCCCATTACAGGTCTAAATGCTCTGTCCAAGATAATGGAGAAAGTGGTGGTAAATCAGCTGCAACAGCATCTGGATACCCACAACCTACTTGATCCATTCCAGTCCGGGTTCCGCCCCGGACACGGGACAGAAACGGCCTTACTGAAAATATGGGACGATGCGCTCGAGGCCGCAGACGAAGGAGAATCGTGTCTCCTGGTTCTGCTGGACCTAAGCGCAGCCTTCGACACAGTAGACCGTAAATTGCTACTGAGACGACTCACAGAAGTCGCCGGAGTCACAGACGACGCTTTACCATGGTTCTCCTCTTTTCTCGGAAACCGATCACAAACAGTGAAACTGGGATCTTTCACGTCAGAAAAACGCACGGTGCCTTGCGGGGTCCCCCAAGGATCCCCCCTATCACCGGTGCTGTTTAATATCTATCTTCGTCCTCTCTTTGATATTATCAGTAGCCAAGAACTACTTTATCACTCTTATGCAGACGACACGCAATTGTATTTTCGCATCTGCCACAAAAAGGATCATCATCTCAGATTAGAGAAATGTCTCTCTTCAATAGAAAACTGGATGACTAAGAGTTATCTCAAACTCAATAGCGCTAAAACAGAACTGTTCATCTTCGATGCCAGTCGGAAGAGACTACCAGTAACAAACTGGACACCATCGCCCATTCTGGGACAAATCATCGCCCCTAGCTCCAAAGTCAAAAGTCTAGGAGTCACATTTGACACCTTCATGACTATGGACGCACAAATAGGGTCAGTAGTCAGCGGGGCTCACCATTAGATGCGCCTACTACGCAGACTTATTCCATTTATCCCCAAAGAAGACGTAGCAGTCGTGGTGGGAACAATCGTGAATTCCAGACTGGACTTTGCAAATGCCCTTTACCTCGGGCTCCCCAAGTACCAAATCGCTCGTCTTCAAGTCGTACAGAATACGGCCGCAAGACTTGTGACTGGGAAAAAATCTTGGGAATCAATCTCACCTTCACTGAGATCCCTTCACTGGTTGCCAGTGAAAGACATAATTGCATTCAAAGCACTCTGCCTGACACATAAGTGCATCCATGGGAAGGCTCCTAGATATCTATGCGACAAGATCAAACCGCACAATTGCAACCGCATTCTGCGTTCCACCGACCAAAAATTGGTCATGGTTCCTAAAACCAAATACAAATCTAAAGGAGAAAGAAGGTTTGCTTTCCAGGGCCCCAGGCTTTGGAATGCTTTACCAACCAGCATTCGGTTGGAGCAAAACCACCTGTCTTTCAGAAGGCAGATCAAGACCCTGCTTTTCTGATGGCATGAGACACAAACAACCAGCGCCCAGAGGCGATTCAGTTCGCATGTGCCGCGCTATATAAATTTTTCATTCATTCATTCATTCATTCCCATGCTAAGCATTTCCTCCCTTTCACATCTGAGCAGCCCATGTGACTATAGAGTCACACATGTGGGCGTATGCACAGTGGTAAATGACAGCCCACTCCCTCCCTCCTCCTCCATGCCCACTAACCATCTTAACATAATGGAGGAGGGATATAACATGTAGATTGATGAAGGCTTTACCTCCCTCTTTCCCTATTCTAAGACACAGGCTGGAGAGGCGTGTGCCAGCCTATGACTGGCAGAAATCTGCCCACACCTTGTTATTGCCAAAAAAGAATAAATATTTGATTTCAAATATATATTTGTATGACAATTTTTAAAACAGTTTGTTGATATTATGTATTTATTTTTACTCTGCATCCCAAAGGCTGTTTTTTGTTATTTTGAACATGTGACCAGCAGCAGAGGACTAGAAGCTCTTCCTGCTTATGTTTCCCTGCAGACAGACTGGGAAGAGTTGGGTCATGTGACAGCTGTATATCGATTAAGAAAAAGATACTTGGATTTTTTAAATTAAAATAAATACAATGCCACCATCCATATACAGAAATAGAAGGGACAATGTAAATTAAACAGTGTGTGTTTAGTATCTTTTTAAGTTCCACCCGTGATCATACATTCTGTGTACTTAGAAAGAAGGAGGTGGGGATGTAACAGCAATCTCTTGAAGCTTAACCACTTGAGACCCGCGCTATTGACAAAAGACGTCAACAGCGCGGCTCTCAGGGGCCAACTGGACGTCTTTGGACATCATTTGAAAGCATTACCCGCCGCGCCACTGGGGGGCGCGCAGCGGATAAACACTGTCCCGGCGCATAGCTGGGAAGCCGATGCGTGTACCTGGCGGCCGTGATGTCCGCCGGGTACACGCGATCGTCGGTAAGACAGCAGGGACGTGGAGCTCTGTGTGTAAACACAGAGCTCCACGTGCTGTCAGAGGAGAGGAGACCGATCTGTGTCTCTTGTACATAGAGACACAGCATCGGTCACCTCCCCCAGTCACCCCCCTCCCCCCACACAGTTAGAACACACCTAGGATACACATTTAACCCCTTCCTCACCCCCTAGTGTTAACCCCTTCACTGCCAGTCACATTTATACAGTAATTAGTGCATTTTTATAGCACTGATCGCTGTATAAATGTGAATGGCACCAAATTTGTGTCAAAAGTGTCCGATACGTCCGTCGCAATATCGCAGTCCCAATAAAAATCGCAGATCGCCGCCATTACTAGTAAAAAAAAAATAATAAAAAAAAATCATAATTCTGTCCCCTATTTTGTAGGCGCTATAACTTTTTTTTTTTTTTTTTACAAAAATACGTAGAAAAATACGTATCGGCCTTAACTGAGAAAAAAAAATTGTTTTTTTTTTTTAAAAATGGGATATTTATTATAGCAACAAATAAAATATATATATATATATTTTTTTTTAAATTGTCGCTCTTTTTTTTGTTTATAGCGCAAAAAATTAAAACCGCAGAGGTGATCAAATACCACCAAAAGAAAGCTCTATTTGTGGGGAAAAAAGGACGTACATTTTGTTTGGGAGCCACGTCGCACGACCACGCAAATGTCAGTTAAAGCGACGCAGTGCCGTAAGCTGAAATTTCGCCTGGGAACGAAGGGGGTTTATGTGCCCAGTAAGCAAGTGGTTAAAAGAACGCCTACCACTGTGAACAGTCATTTGCAGCTCACATCATGATCATGCGTACTGATCTCCCTCATTAAGTTCACCCCCTTATGCAAAGA
The DNA here is from genome assembly GCF_905171775.1 of Rana temporaria. NCBI lineage: Eukaryota > Metazoa > Chordata > Amphibia > Anura > Ranidae > Rana > Rana temporaria. The sequence continues at coordinate 251,741,308 of NC_053489.1, forward strand.
ATCACTGGGAAGTATTCCTCTCAACACTGGCAATCAGCAAGCACGAGACTGGGCATCACCATGGATTGCATGGTATCAGAGGAAACAGGAAGTAAATGCTGGGGATTGGGAGTGAAGATGAAATGAAAACTAAGCAAAATAGCCTATTGATTACACAATAATATGAGTGGATGGCTTTAGCTTTCAAAAGTTTACAATCTCCTAGGGTCCATGCACACTCGCTTAACCACTTCAGCCCCCCGGAAGGATTTGCCCCCTCAATGACCAGGCCATTTTTTGTGATACGACACTGCGTTGCTTTAACTTAAAATTGCGCGGACGTGCAACGTTGTACCCAAACAAAATTGATGTCCTTTTTTTCCCCACAAATAGAGATCTCTTTTGGTGGTATTTGATCACCTCTGCGGTTTTTATAATTTGCGCTATAAACAAAGAGCAAACAATTTTGAAAAAATATATATATATATTTTTACTTTCTGCTATAATACATATCCCCCAAAAAATATAAAAAAACAAATTTATTCATCAGTTTAGGCCAATATATAAATTCTTCTACATATTTTTGGTAAAAAGAATTTGCAATAGGCGTATATTAATTGGTTTGCGCAAAAGTTATCGCGTCTACAAACTGTAGGATAGATTTAGGGACCTTTATCTATTTGTTATTGTTTTTATTAGTAATGTCAGCGATCTGCGATTTTTAGCAGGAATGCGACATTACGGTGGACAAATCTGACCCCAAATGACACTTTTTGGGGACCAGTGACATTATTACATTGATCAGTGCTAAAAAACGCACTGATCAATGTGAAAATGACACTGGCAGGGAAGGGGTTAACACTAGGGGTTGATCAAGGGGCAGGGATGGACTGGCCATAGGGACTACAGGGAGTTTCCCGGCGGCCGATGGCTCAATGGGCCGTTTAAAAAAAAAATATATTTTTTTTTTAAAACTGAGACTCTCTCAGCCCCCCCCCCCCTCTGTCAGCCCCCTCCTCTCTCTCTCTCTCAGCCCCCTCTATCTCTCAGACCCTTCCTCTGTCTCTCAGCTCCCTCTTCTGTCTCATTCACTCCCTGACTCTTAGGCTGCTTTTACACTGGGGCGGGCATTGACGGTAAAACACTGCTAGTTTTAGCAGCACTTTACTGTCGTTTTAGCTGCACTATTCAGCATCTAGCAGGCGCTCTTAACCCCCCACTAGCAGCCGAATTCAAGGTTAAATGCGCCCGCGTAGCGCTGCTGCCGAAATGCTTTGCAGGCGCTTCAGCAGTGGTGGCCATTCATTTCAATTGGCAGGAGCGGATTGTACATCGCTCCTCCACCGCCCCCAAAGATGCTGCTTGGAGGACTTTTTTTAACGCCCTGACAGTGCCCCAGTGTGAATGCACTCAGGCTTTCACAATGGGACTGCAGCGGAGGTGTTTTTCAGGCACTTTACAGGAGCTATTTTTAGCCCAAAAGTGCCTGAAAATCGCCTCAGTGTGAAAGGGGTCCTACACTCATCCCCTCTCTTTTATACTCACTCTCTTTTTCTTACACTCACCCCTCTATCTCACCCACCCCCTTTCCCCCAACCCTCCCTCTCTCTCTCTCATTCCCCTCTCTCTCCCCCTCTCATGATATACAATAATGGATGTAGGGGCCTTTTGGTGGGCGTGATTTTTCGGGGGTGGGGGGGGGGTGGGGTCAGCATTTTATTGAATTAAAGTGGGCCAGTCTGGATGAAGTCTAGGGCCAAATTTTTGTCCCAGTCCAGCCCTGTCAAGGGTTTAAGTGTGTTCCCTGAGTGTGTTCTAACTGTAGAGGGGATTTTTGCTTGAACATGATTGGATGATAAAATCAACAGAGCTTCCCCTCAGATCTACAACAACTGCACTTACAAGTGCACTTGTAGTGCAGAGTGGATTTCCCTTTAGTAAATCAACCCCATAGTGTCAATCCTCTATCAGAAATATTGCCTGCTCACCTCCGTGTAAATAGAAAAAAGCCAATATCACCTCACATCCAGATCCAATAATGGATCACATCATCTCCTCGCTCCGTATGGAAATGAAGCAGGCTGGTGTCTTACCAAAAACAACGGCTCCAATCCTTATCTCACGTTGTTTGTAGTGGATTATCTGGTGCTCACACCTGGGAGATTCAACTCTCATCTAGGATTGCCACTGGAATTATTATTGTAGCGCCCCCTTACTTTCAGTATGGGCACTACGCTAAAGTTAGTGGGGAATGGGAGAGTTATTTTGCTCCCATTCACAATTTTATTTAAATTGTGACTTCTGTCATTCCAGAAAGGTCCACTGGGTCGGTCTGTGCTCCAAAGATGCGTTACCATCCCTGGCCAGCAGTTGGCACCAGTGGGGTTCTGGCAGAGTGAGTTTTCCTCAGCAGCCAATTAGAGTTTTTCCCTCGCAAGGCATGCTGGGGAGGAGTATATCTGAGACAGGTGTCATGTGCTCTAAGGTCTTCGCGGGGTCCCGGTTCCAGGTGCGGCATCTACCTTCAGGGTGCGCGTATCCATGGACCCCGCCAGCGTGGCCCACCTGGCCAAAATAGCAGGCTACACAAACCCTCATCCGGAGGTAAAATGGGACTCCAGAAATCTACTGGGTTCCCGGTTCTATTGAGAGGATTCCAGGCTGGGTGCCGTCCGATTCGGGAATCTAGTGACCGGAATGCTGACAGGTACGCTTTGCTGTCACCCGGTGACCTATGCTAAAAATCGCTCTGTTCATCCATATAGCTCCCCTAAAGTAATTGGCCTGTGGCAGAGGCCCTAGAGCCAGGTCTGTGAGAGAGACCTGTTCCTCCCAGAAAATCCTAAGTGACGCTTCGGCTGCCAGGCTTGTGAGAGGGGTCTGTCCGGGGGCACTTTACCCACTCCGTCTGAGAGTGGAGACGAGTTATAACTTTGTACTCTATTGAGCAAGGGCTGCTCAACTAATATTCAGGCCTGATACCGCAAGGTTCTTCTTTTCCTTCATCAACCTGTTCTTTCCACTTAATGTTGATGTTGGCCGTGTTGGCCTGCAAATAAAGCATTGGAAAACCCTTTATTCACTGTCTGGACATTCGCTGTTTGGCTCACTGCTATCACCCCTAGACACATTACCGGGTAACTTAATACGCCGATCCCAAAACAATCAGCGGCTCCTGCGGGGGTAGCACTACACGTGGGGGCTCGGGTGGGATTCGGCTGTTACCATTGGCAACCAGAAAAAGTGGCCATTTACTAAAGAGCGTAAAATGTCCGGTGTTGTGTACTTGAACTGTCCGGCAACGAGGGAGTTAACCTCGCATTGCTAAGCTTGGGCGTATGTGCAGCCTAGCACGCGCCTGCAACGTGTTCGGACAAGTTCTTTTCAAGTGGGCGGAGCCACCCTCCCCTGCATGAGACGTACAGTGTGATCTCGCGCCAAATGAGGAGGAGAAACGCCCATTTTCACGCCAAAGCAGCAGGGCCGTCTTTACCGCAGGGCAAATGGGGCAGGTGCCCTGGGCCCTGTCACTGTTGGGGGCCCAAAGCAACCCCCTTTAAAAAAAAAAAAAAAAAAAAAAATTTTTTTTTTTTTTTTTTTTTTTTTTAGGGGTCCGGAGGCCCCCAGGGCCCCAGATGGCAACCCCCCCTTTTTTTTATTTATTTTTTAAATAATAAAAAAAAAATATATATTTTTATTAAAGGGAAAATTTTTTAATATATATTTTTTTTATTTTTTTATTAAAGGGCCAATTTTTTTTTAGAGGTCTGGGGGTCCCCAGGGGCCCATAGTTCCCCAGGGCCCCGGATGACAACCCCCTTTTTTAATAAAAAAAAATCGTTTATATATATATATATATATATATATATATATATATATATATATATATATGTTTTTTTTTTTTATTATTATTATAGGACCCAGAGGTCCCCAGGGCCCCGGATGGCAACCCCCCTTTTTTTTTATAAAAAATATTTTTTTTATATATTTTATTTCTTTATATATATATATATATATATATATATATATATATATATATATTTTTTTTTTTTTTTTTATTAAAGGGCTCAGAGGTCCCCATGTGGCAAACACCCTTTATCTTTTTTTATAAATGTTTATTTTTTTATTTTTGTTTATATATTTGTTTTATTTATTTTTAATTTAAGGGCCCAGAGGTCCCCAGGGCCCTGGATGGCAACCCCCCCCTTTTTTTTTATAAATGTTTCTTTGAATATATTTTTTATTAAAGGGCCCAGAGGTCCCGGATGGCAACCCCCTTTTTTTGTAATTTATTTTTATTAAAAAAAAAATATTAAAGGGCCCAGAGGTCCCCAGGGCCCCAGATGGCAACCCCCTTTTTAAAATATATTTTATATATATATATATTTTATTTCTTTTTTTCTTTTTATTAAAGGGCCCAGAGGTCCCCAGATGGCTACACCCCTTTTTTATATATATTTTTCTTTATTTCTTTCTTTATTTCTTTTTTTGTAAAGGGCCCCCCGCTTCTAAATTTGCGGCAGCCCCCCCCTGCTTCTCAATTTCAGGCGGCAGCACCCCCCATCCCGGTTCTCTGCTCCAGGGGGCCATGCCTGAAGCTGTGTAAGTGGCCCCATAATTCCTGATGGCGGCCCTGCCTCCCGTTAAGCCCCTGTGCTGCCCACAAATCAGGCTGAAAATCATCAGCGGCACGCAGCCAGTGACAGTACTGCTTCCCTTCCCAGTGTTTTAAAATGTACAGCACCCCTGACTTCCCTTTAGACGCGCACTTCTCCCTTCCTGCCACTGGGTGCTGCTTGTATATAAAAGTGAATTAGAATGTGATTTTATAACATCCCCAGTTTGCTCTTCCTGAGGCTGACTTCTTCATGTCCTGCTCCTCAAGGTATGTCACTGTTTGCTAATCTATATTGTAAATTGAAGTTTTCTGTAGAGTGTGCCCAAAGTCTTTATAATATTTGATGATTCACTGCAGGTCTGGTCAGTGTTTTAAAAAGTTCCTCTATTTTACACATGGCATGGCATGGGGTCACAGCACCGTCTGTCCATTCTGCTTTAGCACCATGGGACCCCATGCCATGCCATGTGTAAAATAGAGGAACTCTTTAAATCACAGACCAGACCTGCAGTCCAGGCTGAGTAAAGCCTCAGAGTACATGACATTACTGTCTGTATTTAACTGCTTGATGGGCTTATTTTGGGCCTGGCTGGTTCACATGTATGTGTTTTGGCGGCCCACATTTGCGCAGGCACAGCAGCCCATTCATTTGAATGGGCCGACATGCCTGCGTTTCCTGCAAAGAAAAGCGCATGCCTCATGTAATAGGCTGCGCACACGGCACGCCTATGCCCATCAAGCACTGAAATACAGCACTGTCTGTCCATTCTGCTGTCTGCTGTGACTTATCTGCAGTTCCCGCACTGTCAAACTTGCTGCATTTTTAGATGTTTAGGTCACGCTTTTAAAAACACAGTGCGTTTGTGTGTGCAAGAACTGCAGGTAAGTAGCATGGTGCAAAAGCAGAATGGATTTCAAGGCAACTGTATTTTTAAAATGCTGAATGCACCTTTTTTCTGCAGGAAACAAAGGCATGGCAGCCCATTCAAATCAATGGGCTGCTGTACCTGCACAAATAAGGACCGCCAAAACATACATGTGAACCAGCCAGGCCCAAAATAAGCTGGAGGGGGGCCCAAAAAAAATGTTTGCCCTGGGCCCAAACCATATTAAAGACGGCCCTGCAAAGCAGCAGTACCACCATTTCCTTTGAATGTGATGGATCACTGCTGGAGATGTCAGGAGTTTCCAAGACCCCTGCTGCTCTGAGGCGCCCCCTGACCGCATCGGGAGAGCCCTGTGTGCCCACCCTAACTGGGGCCCCCGTGACAGATACGGGCATTCGCCTGTCCACCAAAGGACAGTTTGTGTTACTGTCCCATGTGGGGACGGAGATGCTGGGTCTGGCTTGCCATAAGTGCCAGGAGCTGGCTGTCGGCCTTCTGCCGTTTATCCGATGCCGGAGGTGTGGAACCTATTTATTCGATGTGCTACCGCCCGTGGGTCCCCCGAAGGAGAACGTGGAGCCAGAGCCCCCGGATGATGGAAGTACCGCTGTCCCGTCCACGAAGGTTTCGCTGCCGGCTACCTTGATCTCATACCCCCAGAAGGTAAGCCCGTTGGACGGGATGGAGGAATTGAGCGATTGCGTGGCCCGCGCAGCGTGCATACAGGCCGAGACCATCCACAAAGCTGTCTCGGTTGGCGCGGCCTCCATTCAATGTGTGCCCACCGGAGGAAGGCCTTCCCGGCCAATCGATTGGGAAGTGTGGAGGAGATCTCAGCAGCCTGATCTGGCCACTGCTCTGATCAAGGCCTTCAATTATCTCCCCGCTGGAGCGGAGGATTCCTCCGACCCTGAATTCTGGTCGGGTGATTCCATGATCGATGGTGATGACCTGCCTGACCACCTCTTCGAGCCGCGGTTCCCCAAACAGCAGGGCTTTGGGGGATTTTGGGGCTCTGCGAAGAAGAGAAGGAAGAAGCGTCCTGCCCGGCGGAGTGCGCCTTGTGAGTCTGGCCCGTGCCTACCTTGAGAAAATGGTGAGTTCGCTGTGTGATTTTTGTTAAATTCACCGCTCCTCCAACTCAGGACATGCCGTCCTCTGCGGGGTACCCCGATGTTCCCGTTGCCGGGCCCCATTTGTGTGACCGGGTGAGTTTTGCCTGGTTTGGGCTCTCCCCAAAAAAGGGAAAGTTACGGACAAGTATGCCCCACTCTGTTTAAACTATTTTTTTCTTCCCGGTTTCCCCTTTCCCCCCTGCTCCTTCAGATCCACATAGACTTTCATGTGCAGAACTCTTGGGAGGGGTTTGGGTTCAGTCAGTTAGAGTGGGGACTTGAAAACTTCTTCATTGCAGCTTTGGGAAATCCAGCCAGGAGAAAGAACTATTTCGACGAGTTATAACTTGGTACTCTATTGAGCAAGGGCTGCTCAACTAATATCCAGGTCTGATACCGCAAGGTTCTTCTTTTCCTTCATCAACCTGTTCTTCCCACTTAATGTTGATGTTGGCCGTGTTGGCCTGGAAATAAAGCATTGGAAAAACCCTTTATTCACTGTCTGGACGTTCGCTCACTGTTATGCCGCGTACACACCATCACTTTATGTGATGAAAAAAAATGACGTTTTTAAAAACGTCACTTTAATTGACCGTGTGTGGGGGAAAACGTCGTTTTATGTATTGTAAAAAACGACAGAAAAAAATTGAAGCATGCTTCAATTTTATGTGTCGTTTTTCAAAAGTGCACTTTTTACTTCACAGAAATTGACCGTGTGTAGCAAAAAACGTCGTTTTCTAAGACGTTTTTTCATCCACGCATGCCCAGAAGCAAGCTTCAATGGTAAAACGTGGTGGAACGTAACCTCACTTTGCAAGATCATTGTGAGAAAACGATGGTGTGTAGGCAACTTCGTCTTAGAAAATTGAAGTTTCAAAAACGTCATTTTTTACTTCACAGAAAGTGTCGTTTTTTTTCATCACATAAAGTGATGGTGTGTACGGGGCATTAGGCTCACTGCTATCACCCCTAGACACATTGCCGGGTAACTTAATACGGCGATCCCAAAACAATCAGCGGCTCATGCGGGGGTAGCGCTACATTATATTGGGACTCATTACTCTTATTCATTGTTACATCCAGCTTTACTTTTATCAGGTAATATATTTGTAGCGCCTGGTTACTTCCAAGTTCCAAATTACAATGTTCAAAATAGGGTCTCTGTTTCAGCTTGGCTGTGCTGTGGGCTCATTCTGTTGTTGCTGGGGTGTTGTTCCACCCCAGGACGATAGGTGGCAGCAGTGGAGTCGAGGCTTGGGTGTTGTTTTCCAGCAGCCAATCAGGAGGGAGTTTCCTCGCTGGGCATGCTGGGAGAGGGTACTTATGGGACAGACGCCATTGAGTCTGGGTCTTCTTCCAGTGTGGCACCCACCTTTAGGGTGACCACATCACGGCTCCCCGGCATTATGGCCTACCTGGCCGGGGCGTGCGTGCCACGCGGTGTTCCTGGTTCCGGAGCCATGTCGGTCCGGAGCATTTGAACAGTAGCAAGGGACCCAGTGATCGACTGGGTCCCCATTCTTGAAGATCCCGTGCTGTAAAGCTGTTTGGTGGGGAGTCCATCTAAGGAGAGACAATGAGAGGCTGGCGATCCAAATGATTTAGACAAACCACTGGGGATCAAGGTAGCCGGACACTAAAGGATTGATCACCTGTCAGTCGGTACCTGGGTGACTAGAAGAAGGAGATCCAGGCATAATTCTTTTAAGGAGGATTGCCTCTGTACTTGCAATCAGTGAGGGCCTGTGGCAGAGGCATCCCTGAAGTTCATTCCAGGAGGGTCTGTGGCAGAGACTTTTCCTCAAGTTCATTCCAGGAGGGTCTGTGGCAGCGACTTGTCCTTAAAAAGGTTTGAGTGATACTCCGGCTGGCAGGTCAGTGAGATAGGCCTGTCCGGGTACGCTAAGCCCACTCAGGCAGGAGTGGCGCAGAAAATGTTACATGTGGGAGCAGGACTGTTTCCAAATACTATGCCTGAATCTGCTGTTCTCCTTTTTTCCTTAAACTCTATCCTTTCACCACAAGTTTATTGTTTTTACCTGGCTGGGTAAAAAAGAGCACAGAAAAGAGACACCTTTTGCGGACATTCCATTACTACTGCTATATGCACCATACACCCCTAGGAAAACTGAGAGCCACAAGGTTAATGTGCCACCCAAACAAGCCAGAAACTCTTCCAGGGGTAGTGCTAAACAGGGGGGCTTGTCCGGGATAGCCTGTTGCCTTGAACAACCGAATTCAGAAGTTTTATTTCTCCATTAATGCAAGGAATTGTCGTGGGTCTGAACTGTGCTGGAAAGGAAAGAGTTAACATCGCCATTGAAGTTTAGGTGCAAGTGCAGCGCAGTGACGTGTGCCTACAACGTGTGAGAAAAAAAACTCAGAGTGGGAGGAGTTAACCACCCCTGCGTGAGACGTAGGGTGAGTTTGGCGCCAAAGGACAGAGTGATACCCCGCCCACGAGAGAGAGACGTGCAACCATGTCTGTGCCACCAACGCCATTTGAAGGGCTGCGACCCCCGATGTCTGCCCCGGGAGTCAACCCGATGTCTGCTTCCACTGGAGTCCCCCTGACCGATACCGGGATCCGAATGCAGACCCAGGGGAAGTTCATCTTGTTTTCTAGCAGTAGCGTGGTGGCCCTTGGACTGTCCTGCCCCCGCTGTTCGGAGCTGGCTGTCCGGATCTTGCCTTTCACCCGATGTAAGAAATTCTGGGACTACTTATTCCAAGTGGAGTCACCAACTCAATCTCCCCAGAAGTATAGGGTGGATTGGATTGCTGGAACGGTGACCGCGGAAGAAGAGGTCCCATGGCCGGAACCCTCTTCCACTACTGTGATCGCTGACCCTGCCTCTCCTACGCTGACCCTGCCATCGACTGCTACTCTGATCGTGTCACCGGAGGTGAGCGACGCCGAAGACAAAAAGTGTGTGCCTGTTGTGAAGGTGGATGCTGCAACTTAGACAGCGAGTATGACGGTGGTCTCTGTTTGGCACGCTCTTGGAAAGATGGGCCCTTGTCCTGGTCTCCCACGGCTGTGATCAAAGCCTGCCTACCTGCTTGCATGATAAGGTTAGTACTCGTGTCGGAGACAGAGTGTGTCTGCCTGCTGAAGAGTATGATACTTTTGACCTGGATTCGTCATCCCAGCATCGGATGACAAGTGGTTTGAGCCAGAGTTCCCTGAGTCACAGTGGGGTAAAAACTCCCATGCCTCCAAACCCTGCAAACACAAGAGACACACTGGGGATGCTGCACCACGGGTGGACGCCCCGCAGCTAACATGGGGGGTTGAGGTGCCAAGCACCAGTGTTGTTTCAGATTTTAACCCCATACCTGCTGCCTTGCCTGTAGTGAAGAGAGCGCCTGGCGCTATCGTCCTGTTAGGACTTGGACACCCCCGTACTTTGCCGAAACTGGCCTGCCTGCAACGCATCGTTATGAAGAAGGTGGCCATGGACTACGGGTGGGAATATTCCTATGTACCTCCAGCTCTCATGCCCCTGATTGAAGAAATGAGAGAGGGTTGGGGACACTTGGGAGTACCAAAGACTGACCGCCGTACTGAATATGCCTTCATCTGTATCGGCCACCAGTTTGAGGGCTGCTTGAAGGACTGGAGCCCCGGTCGGTACATTTTCAGTGACAAGGTGGTTCTCAAATGTCCCTGGTAAAAAAATTGCAATAAGCATATAGTGATTGGTTTGCGCAAAAGTTAGAGCGTCTACAAAATAGGGGATATATATTTTTTTTACTAGTAATGGTGATGATTAATAGCGATTTTTAGCGGGACTGCAACATTGCGGCAGACAGATCGGACACTTTTGACACTATTACAGTCATCAGCGCTAAAAATAGCCACTGATCACTGTATAAATGACATTGGCAGGGAAGGGGTTAACACTAGGGGGCGATCAAGGGGTTAAGTGTGTCCTAGGGAGGTGTTTCTAACTGTGGGGGGAGTGGACTGACCGGAAGTAGAGAGGGATCGCTGTTCCTGATCACTAGGAACAGCAGATCTCTCTACTTCCCTAACAGAACAGGGATCTGTTTGTTTACATTGACAGATCCCATTCTGGCTCTCTGTGGAGCGATCGCAGGTGGCCAGCAGACATCGCGGCCGCCAGACACGCGCATCGGCTCCAGCGACACCCCTGCTATAGCCATTAAAGTGACCACCGTACCAGTATGGTGATATGCGCAGCCAAGCCATTCTGCCACAGTATAACTGCGGCGGCTTGTCGGCAAGCAATTAAGGTAAAAAACGATTAGACTTTAGAGCCACTTTAAGTATTAACTATCTTCTTTATCAGTAACACTTTCAATGGCACTTTTTTTAGCGAAATTGTTGCTATAATGTCTTTTGCTGATCTCTACATCAATACAGGACAGCAATGTGGAAGTCAGCGGAAGCAACCACTAAATGCAGTGGAAAACACAATAGACTAATACTCCTAGAAGTGTAATGCCGCATACACACGATCAGTTCGTCTGATGAAAACGGTCTGATGGACCGTTTTCATCAGACGAACCGATCGTGTGTGGGCCCCATCGTTTTTTTCCCATCGGTGAAAAAACTTAGAACCTGTTTTAAAATTATCTGATGGTTAAAAAAAACGATAGAAAAAAACGATTGTCTGTGGGAAAATCCATTGGTTAAAAATCAACGCATGCTCAGAATCAAGTCGACGCATGCTCGGAAGCATTGAACTTCATTTTTCTCAGCACGTCATTGTGTTTTACGTCACCAAGTTCTGACACGATCGTTTTTTTTAATCGATGGTGTGTAGGCAAGACTGATGAAAGTCAGCTTCATCGGATATCTGATGAAAAAATCCATCAGACCGTTTTCATCGGATGAACCGATCAGGGCATTAGTGTCTCTTCAATGGAGAGGTGCTCACTGCTCAGCAGTACGGCCAATAAATGTATGTATTATATGTTAAAATTAGAAAATGAACTGTATGATAATAATAACTGACTTTATAATCGTTCAAATTGTGTATACAATTTTTAGGACACCTTGAGAACATATAGATATAGTATAGTATGGGTGTTTGAGTAACAAAGTTACTGCAAATTAATAGGATCATCATCACTAAAATGACTCTGGAGGTAACCAGTTCAAATTATCAGCTGTCACATCATCAAAACCTAGTCACGTTGGTCGTACAACTTGTGTTCAAACATTTTAACAGGCTCATATATGATATATAACTATATTTAATATGTTATGCAAATTTAATGATGCTATTTCCTGTTCGGAAATCTCTGGTAGAATATATAGGCAGATAACATGTTTACACATCACCTACGTCTACAGATAGAAACTATTCACAATAATGAAGACTTTACTAACCCTCTCTATGTTAATGATATGGCTTTCAGGTGAGACTATCCTAAAGGTGAAAAGTTACTTAATAGAAGTAAAGTTTCTTTAGATATGACTTTATATTGTGTATTTTCAGGTGTCCAGTCCGCAGAACAACTTAGCCAATCAGAGCCAGCGGTGATAAAGCCGGGGAACTCTCACACAATGACCTGTACAGCTTCTGGATTCACTTTTAGCAGCTACTGGATGGGCTGGGTCAGGCAGATTCCTGGTAAACCATTGCAATGGCTGTGTGCTATTACCAGCGATGGGGGTACCACATATTATCATAATGATGTTAAAGGAAGATTCACAGTCTCCAGAGATAACAGTAAAAACATGTTATATCTGAAAATGGACAACATGAAAACTGAAGACTCTGCTGTCTATTACTGTGCAAGAGACACAGCGATTGAAAACAGCTCTTTGTGCAACAAAAACTAGCCATTCCTTTCTCAATGTATCAGTAGGTGGCAGCAAAAATCCCAATATCAGAGAGTAATGTAATGTGTTATAAATAATTAAATATTTGGTAAAGAAAGCACCCATGAATAGTCACAGACTACTTGATCTTTCCACTAATATACAGTACATATCTTTTTTATTTTAGTGTATTACTGAAGGAATATTTTTATAAAGCCGTGAATATAATTTTCTCAAAACAAAGACAAAACAAGGGTTCTTGCATATAGAATAATCTTCCTCTGCTGCGAGAGACACCCGGGCACAAATATTAATGTTTGCAGCAGACACTGCTTGTCTCCAGACCTTGCCTGGTCCCACTACAATAAAGCCATGTGAGTCCCAGTGGTGGATGCTTATTCCAAGGAGAAGCAGATTAGACATTTGCATGAAACAAAAATCTTAATTAATTTTACATCTTTAGTGCTTAACCGAGCCTCGTTCTGAGATTTGGTGTTAAAAACATGTTTTTTTGACAGAAATGTACATAGAACCCCAAAACATTATATTTATATATTTTTCTACACCCTACAGAATAAAATGTCCGTCATTGCAATACTTTTTGTCACACCTTATTTGCCCAGCGATCTACAAGCGCACTTTTTTGGGAATTTTCTTTTTTTTTTTATTAAAAAATAAGACAATAGTAAAGTTAGCCCAATTTTTTTATATTGTGAAAGATAATGTTACGCGGAGTAAATTGATACCCAACATGACATTCTTCAAATTTGTGCCTACTCGTGGAATGGCGACAAACTTTTACCCTTAAAAAGGCGATGTTTAAAAAATTCTGCAAGTTGCATGTTTTGAGTTACAGAGGAGGTCTAGGGCTAGAATTATTGTTCTCACTCTAATGATAGCGGTGATACCTTACATGTGTGGTTTGAACACAGTTCGTTGGGACAGCACTTTATTTTATTTTTTTATTTTGACACTGTTTTTTTTTTTTTAAATATTGGGTCCATTTTATTCCTATAACAAGGAATGTAAATATCCCTTGTAATAGAAAAATATTCATATTTACACTAATTAAAAAAAAAATGTTTTGCTTTAAGAGCATTGGGCGGAAGTGACGTTTTGACATTGCTTTTGCCCTGCAGTGGTATGGAGATGGGTGGGGGCCATCATCCCCTCGTCTCCATGCCACAGAACGAGAAGGATCTGATCGCTTCCGGCGCTACCGACGGCTCCGGTAAGCGGCGGAGAGCAGAAGGAACGCAGAAGGAGGGGGGCCCTCTACCGCCACCGATAAAAGTGATCTCACGGGGAATCCACCATAGACACCACTTTTTCTGAAAGTGGATCGCCCGCCCTTGAAGGGGATACCAGGGTTATGGCAGTTAGCTGCTGCTATAACCCCGGTATTCCTTCTCAAAGTAGCGATGCATAACGACGGCGGGCAGTCCAGAAATGGTTAAAAGAGAAGTATGTTTATTTTTTGCCCTTTATACTTACCTAGGTGGATGCAGCATCAGTCCGATGCTGCATCTGTCCCCTGGCGTCTCTTTACTGAGAACCGAGTGGTCGAACATTGCCGATGGCTTGGTTCTCACAGCTCCCGGAGCAAAGAGTTTCTGACGGTCAATCAGCAGCTCTCCTCTCTGCTCCTCCACGCTCACTGGAGCACTAAGCTGTGGAGGGGTAGGGAGTGGCCGTCTCAGTCTCTCATTGGCTCGCTGAGAGGCTGAGACAGGCATTAGTCCAGACTTTGTTGTCACGCTGACACGGTGCCTGGACTGATTCCATTGACGTCAGCAGAGAGCGAACTTCAGACCACTCTCTGCTGAAAACTGGTCACGAATTACACTCCTGTGACCCATAGGAGAAGCCCAGCCAATTGAGATCAGGCTGGACTTATCCTTTAATGTATTTCAGGTACTCATAGGGTCTTTTTATCAATGTTTTTTTCACATGAGATAATCTGAGAATGTGTGAATTCTGGAGGGGGGGGGGGACTTTGATAACCGGGGTGTTTTTAAACCCACCTATTGCATTAATGGGATTTCCAAGATCAAAATAGGAGTATACATTTATGAGATAAGTATAAATAACTATAACAAAGGATGCTGTGTAATGTAAGGGGTCCAGAGGTGCAGAGGGCTGTGTAATGTAAAGGGGTCCAGAGGTGCAGGGTACTGTGTAATCTAAAGGGGTCCAGAGGTGCAGGGTGCTGTGTAATGTAAAGGGGTCGAGAGGTACAAGGGCTGTGTAATGTAAAGGGGTCCAGAGGTTCAGGGTTCTGTGTAATGTAAAGGGGCCCAGAGGTGCAGGGTGCAGTGTAATGTAAAGGGGTCCAGAGGTACAAGGGCTGTGTAATGTGAAGTGGTTCAGAAGTGTGGGGTGCTGTGTAATGTAAAGGGGTCCAGAGGTGCAGTGCTGTGTAATGTAAAGAGGTCCATAGGTGTGGTGCTGTGTAATGTAAAGGGGTCCAGAGGTGCGGGGGCTGTGTAAAGTAAAGGGGTCCATAGGTGCGGTGCTGTGTAATGTAAAGGGGTTCAGACGTGCAGGGTGCTGTATAATGTAACGGGGTCCAGAAGTGCAGGGTGCTGTGTAATGTAAAGGGGCCCAGAGGTGCAGTGCTGCGTAATGTAAAGTGGTCCAGAGGTGCGGTGCTGTGTAATGTAAAGGGGTCTAGAGGTGCAAGGTGCTGTGTAATGTAAAGGAGTCCAGAGGTGCAGTTGTGGAGAGGGGGTACACAGTAGTGACAAAAAGATATTGAAGGATGCAAAGGTATGCTGGGGGCACAGTGGGGTGTTTTTTACATTTTAAGGTGGGGGTGCCAGATATAGGATCCGCCCCGGGTGCCAAATGCTCTAGGTGCGCCCCTGTCTCAGGCCCCGTACACACGACAGAGGAACTCGACGTGCTTGGCACGTCGAGTTCCTCGTCGAGTTTTGGGATGAAGCCGCCGAGGAGCTCGGCGGGCCGGCTTCTCCCATAGAAGAACGAGGACAACGAGAAAATAGAGAACATGTTCTCTATTTTCTCGTCGAGTTCCTCGGCGGCTCCATCGAGCCAAAAGTGTACACACGACAGAGATTCTCGGCAGAATCCGGGTTTTGACCGAGTTTCTCGGCGAATTCTGCCGAGAAACTCTGTCGTGTGTACGAGGCCTCAGTGTACATATGATGTGTCCCACATACAGTAATCCGCATAAACATCACAAACTCTGTGCAGAAGCAACCGCTGGCACAACATCTTCCATCCTTTGTCCATGATAGCAAGCATACATCTTTTAGATATGCCCAAAAACTACACCTGGGATCCCACCTATGTCTGGCTCTCACTAGACGTTAGCTCACTGTACACCGCAATACCACATGAGATTGGTCTGACATCTGTTGAACATTTTCTAGCACGAGAACCCTCAATCAATCTCCGAGCCAGGCTGATTTCATTCTGGAGGCAGCAGAGTTCTGCTTAATCCATAATTACTTTTAGTTTGATGGGGAGTATTACCTGCAGACCCCTGGAACTGCAATGGGAGCCAACTTTGTACCTACATATGCCAACCTGACCATGGGTCATTGGGTGTTGGAGACTGAACATTGTTTCATGCTATGTTATACATTGCTTGGTTTATTTCCCTGTGTATTTGGAGTATGACCACTAGATGTCACTATACACAGATACTCTATCTTAATGTTCTTTGTGTTAACTATCTGTTACTGCATTTTCCTGTTATCTATGGTTGTTGTTCTTTTATATCTCGTGTGCTAACATGAGCACCATGCTCTCTGCTGTATGTCTCTTCAATACAAATGAATCCAAGTAAACTACAGCCATCCATATATGTCTGATTATTCTTTGCATCATCTGCACCAGCCAACAAAGGTTATGGGCCCAGACAACGTGAATCATCAGACAGCCGGAACAGAGGCCTAGTCTTCACCTGCACACCATCTTTGATCAAGCTGCGGAGGAAATCTGCTCTGAGGTATCCAGGCGCTTGGAATACGAGCAAGGTACATCAATCATGGCTAGCAGCGGGGATCTTAAACTGGGGATCACTAAGCTAAATAGTGACAACTACCAGATGTGGAATTTCAAGATGGAGATGTTGCTGAGCAAAGATGACACATGGGATGTTCTCACCACAGACAGGCCGGATGTAGACAACCAGGAGTGGGATAAGAAAAACAGACAGGCAAGAGCCACAATAGCCCTACTGGTAGAAGATGAACAGCTTATCCACATAAAAGGGGAAGATACTGCCAAAGGTATGTGGAATGCACTCCGTAGATTACATGAGAGCTCTAGCTTAAACAACAAGTTATATTTACTAAGGAAGCTGTACCAGTCAAAACTGACTCCAGAAGGGGATATGCAAGAACATATAAGAAGCGTGCTGGAGATTGTTGCACAACTCAGGGACCTCGGAGAGGAGATCAAAGATAACCAGGGCTGAACTGGGACAAAAATTTGGCCCTGGACTTCATCCAGACCGGCCCACTTTAATTCAATAAAATGCTGCCCCCACCCCCCCCCACCCCGAAAAATCACGCCCAACAAAAGGCCCCTACATCCATTGTTGTATATCATAAGAGGGTGAGAGAGAGGGGAATGAGAGAGAGAGAGAGAGGGTTGAGGGGAAGGGGGTGAGAGGGGGTGAGTGTAAGAAAAAGAGAGTGTAAAAGAGAGGGGGTGAGTGTAGGACCCCTTTTTACACTGAGGCGTTTTTTAGGCGCCTTTGGGCGCCTGTAAAGTGACTGAAAAATGCTTCCGCTGCAGTCCCAGTGTGAAAGCCTGAATGCTTTCACACTGGGGCGCTGCCAGGGCGTTTAAAAAAGTCCTCCAAGCAGCATCTCTGTTTTAAAAAACGGCCCACTGAGCCATCGGCCCACCGGGAAACTCCCTGTAGTCCCTATGGCCAGTCCATCCCTGAAGATAACCATGTGACAGCAATACTTTTATGCAGCCTGCCAGAGTCATACAACCCTCTGATTAATGCATTAGAGACAAGATCTGAAGCAGAACTCACATTACAGTTAGTGAAATCTCGACTTTCAGATGAATACAAGCGCAGAAAGGAGCAAACTTCTCACAGGCAAGAGAGCGATACAGGAGCAGCACTTAAAGCAACAGACACTAAGATGCCAAACTGGAAGGCCAAACTATGTTTCCGGTGTAACAGGGCTGGGCATTTCAAGCGCGACTGTCCATTGTGGAGGAATGAGCAGAGGGAAAAAGATCCCAATCAGGCACTCATAACCATGATGAAAAACAACGACCAAGCAGCGTGGCACGGAACTTTTAAAGTGACAGATGCCGTCACCAACCATAAATGGTATATAGATTCTGGAGCAACAAGTCACATGACTAACGACAGAGAATTCTTTGTAGAGCTCAATCCAGACAAGAAAGAAGCCATATATCTTGCAGACGGGAGTTGCACAACTGCTGAAGGAACAGGACATGGAATAGTCACAAAATGAGGATGGACAAGTGTTAAAAATACCAATGACGGATGTATTGTATGTTCCCGGACTCAATGGCGGCCTTATATCAGTCAGGCGACTGGCAAGCAAAGGACTAACCACAACGTTTAAAGGTGACCAATGCACTATCCAAGATGGGGAAAGAGTGATAGCAACAGCTAAAGCGGGCAAGCACCTTTATGAACTTGATGTTGTTGAGCAAGAAACAAAGCTCTGCACACATAAACACAAGAACTGTATTCATTTATGGCACAGACGTCTGGGCCACAGGCACCCTGACAGCATACAGGAGCTGGCCAGACGGGATTTAACGAAAGGCTTCAATTTAAAAGGCTGCCCAAACACGCTAAGGTGTGAATGCTGCATCAAGGCCAAAGCCACCAGAGTAACCCCACCAAAGGCAAGTGAAAGCAGAGCAACAAGACCGATCGACCTAATACACACAGATGTATGCGGGCCTATGAGAACAACCACCCCAGGAGGAAATAAATACATATTAACTTTTATAGACGACTACTCAAGGTTTACAGTGACATACCTAATGAAGAATAAGTCAGAAGTATTCGACAAGCTGAAGGACTATGTTACCAAAGTGAGCAATAAATTTCACAGAAAACCATTAGTACTCAGAAGTGATAATGGTGGGGAGTACACCGGGTTTCAAGTTGAGAATACACTCAGGGAACTAGGAATAGAACATCAAAAGACTGTCCCATATACTCCAGAGCAGAACGGGGTAGCAGAGAGGAAAAACAGATCCCTGACTGAAATGATCAGATGCATGTTGACTGATTCTGGACTCCCTGAAAAATATTGGGGAGAAGCAGCACAAACGGCCACCTACTTACAAAACAGATTACACTCCAAGGCAACAACCAAAACTCCATACGAGCTATGGCACAGTCGAAAACCAAGCATAGGACACCTCAAGGTATTTGGAAGCAAAGCTTTTGCTTACATTCCGGGAGAAAAGCGCAGCAAGCTCCAGAATCGAGCAATTGAAGGTGTCTTTGTTGGTTATGCCGACAACACCAAAGGATACAGAATCATAGACCCGAAGACCGATAAAGTGACAATCAGCAGCAGCCTAACATTTATCGAGGACCCGAGAAATGAAGTAACGGAGCCAGCCATGCCAAGAGCAGAAGAACCAAATAACGCTGAGCAGGTTTTCTTTCCTATGGAACGAACCCCCGAAAGTGATACTGTGTCACAGAAAAGACTGGAACAAACTGAACCAGCTAATGACGCTGAACCAAGACGCTCAATGAGGGAAAACAAAGGTAAACCCCCCAACAGACTCTCGTACAAAGTAGAAACATCCTGCGTAAGAGAACCCACTTGTTGGAAAGACATAACACAACTCCCAGAGAGGGAAGCCAAGAGATGGATAAAGGCAGCTGAGGAAGAAATCATCTCACTACAGGACACGCAGGCTTGGGTACTAACGCAACTGCCGGCCAAAAAGAGGGCAATTGGGTGTAAATGGACTTTCAAGGTCAAGTACAACACTGATGGCACAGTTGAGAGATATAAAGCGAGACTCGTAGCCAAAGGATACTCCCAAAAATATGGAGAAGACTACGATGAGACATTTGCCCCAGTCGTCAAACATACCACAATCAGAGCTCTACTCACAGTTGCAACTACAAAACAAATGCTAGTAAAGCACTTTGATGTAAAAACCGCTTTCCTACACAGTGACTTAACAGAAGACATCTACATGGATCAACCAGAGGGCTTTGTAGACCCACAAAAGCCAGAACAGGTGTGTAAACTTAAGAAGGGGATCTACGGGCTCAAGCATGAGGCGCTTTTGAGAGAATCCTTTCAGAGGAGCAAGGCCGATCCCTGCCTATACACCAAGAAACTAAATGGTAGGTGGATCTTTGTACTCATTTATGTAGATGATCTGTTAGTATGTTATGAGCAAGAAGGGGATTGTTCCAGACTGCTGGAGGTCTTAAACATGGACTTTGAAACAAAAGATCTAGGTGATGTCAAACACTTCCTAGGCATGCAGATAGAAAGAGAAGAAGATAGTAGTTTTCTTATTAACCAGAATCACAAAATACAGGCAGTAATTGAAACTTTTGGGCTCAATGATGCCAAACCAGTCAACTCGCCTATGGAGACAAATTATCTTAAAGAATTAAACAACTCAATTAACCCCTTGCAAAATGACTCACAATTCAGAAGGGCAATGGGGAAGTTACTATACATTGCTACAGTGGCAAGGCCTGACATAGCTACAGCAGTGGGATTCTTATGCAGAAAAGTATCCCAGCCAACCCAGATGGACTGGAACGCAGCAAAAAGGATCATACGCTATTTGAAGGGAACAATAGACTTTAAACTGAAATTTTCATCAACAGGGAAGAGTGGTCTGACTGGATATGTGGATGCAGACTGGGCAGGTGACCCCAGTGATCGGAAATCCACCAGTGGACACCTGTTTCTATTTAAAGACGGCCTGATCAGCTGGACCACCAGAAAACAGTCCACAGTGACACTGCCCTCCACCGAAGCAGAATACGTGGCCGCATCACAAGCAGGGCAAGAGGTAATCTGGTTGAGACAATTGCTGGAAGATCTAGATCAGAACCAGAAAGAGCCCACGCCAATCTATGAGGACAACCAAGGATGTATAGCACTCGCACAGACAGAGCGGATAAACCCGAGAACCAAACACATAGACGTGAGATATCACTTCTTAAGAGACTTACAAGAGCAAGGACAGATGGATCTACGATACTGTCCCACTGAGGAAATGTTAGCAGACATCATCATATGGGAAGGACCCACCACTCTGGTTAACAACTTTGTGAGACATTGCAATACCAATCCCATGGGGCTCTTTTACCTTTGTCTGTGATTCAGACAAGATGTCCTAAGTTGTTGGATTTAGAGTTATGTCACAAGGGAAGTAAAATCTATGCCTGCAATTACACCAAGGCTACAGCGGGCAACTCCTACCTCCACTATCGTAGCTGCCATTATCCCATTGGGTACAAAATATACCCAAGAGACAATTCTGACGCTTGAAGTACAACTGCACCTGGAAATAAGACTACATTTCCAACAGTGACATCTTAGGAAGCAAGTTCTTGGATAAGGGGTATCCTGATACACTGATTGAAGATCTCTATCTACACTACCTGGATCCACCCAAATACCCCCATACCATCCGTATCAACAACCCATTAGATTCACCACCATGTTCCACAACCATTTCAGACAGATGGAGCATAAGGCAAAGCCATGGGCCCATCTTACTAAAAGATCCACACCTCAAGACCTCCCCGACCAATAGACCAAAGGTTTCCTATAGGCGAGCTAGAAACATCAAAAGCAAAATCGCCCCCAGTAAACTCAAATGCAAAAGCCCCCATCCCAATAAATCGTTGACTTTCCTCCTTTAAATGCTCCACAGAGTTTTTGGTGTACTGCCTTTCATGTCCATGCGGATTACTGTATGTGTAATGCATGCACACTTAGAAAGAGGTTTGGGGGCATGACCGAAAGCTGCCTGGTATGGACGTGTGAGCGCCGAACTCCTCCACAGCCCACAGAGACAAAGCCTATTGCGGGGACATCGACCGCTCTTATATGGGTGGAACTAGGCGCACCCGATCCTCCAAGGTCCGGGGATCTTCCCAGCCGCCACCCGGTACCTCTGCTACCATTCATGGGTAATTTTTGCCGCCCCCCCCATGCCTCGCGGCGGGGAACCCAAGATAGTGCCGGACTTCCCCACGAGAAACCCCCGACCAGAACGAATCCTCTGCCGCCCGCTCACTCCAGCGGACCATCGGATGCCATCTGGGGACCAGCGACCCTCCACCAACCTGCCTCGGAAGCGGTGAGTCCACCCCCATCCCGGCTACCACAGGCGGCGCCGCCGCAAGAATTTGGGCAGGCCTCAGTAGGCCCCAATGAGACCCTGCACACACAGTGCTCAGAGACCATCCCCAGATTGCTCCGCACGGCCTCGGATCCGGGCCTGACCCCTAGCAGCCCTGACTCCCCTGCCTCTCCCGCTCTATCAGAGGACTTTCCCCCCCTGCCAGTCCATGACAATGCCTGTACACCGGGGACATCGCAAAAACGGTGCTCTCCAGCACGCATAGGCCGCAGCCTGCACCTCTCCTGCTCTCTGCTCCCCCCCAGCCACAGAGACGCTCACGGAACACAGACCCCAGGCCTGCTGTGTGGGGGACAGACTCGGCAGCCTCATATGCCCGAGTAGGCACCCCCCTTCCCACCCGCTGCAGCCCCCAGAATGGTTGAGCTTTTCAGTGTCCCAGCTGCATTCCGAGGTGCCAGCCCAGCATGAGGCCCCCCTGACCTTACTGCAGGGTCTCCCCCCCCCCCCGCATCTCTCCCAATCCCACCCGGGGACTGACCCCCGTTTCCCAGCGCATCCCCCCTGGCAAGCGTACCTCCAGGCCATACCATCAAAAGATGACTTCAAGCTGCTCATTGAGGAAGTCAAATCAGCCTGCCGTGCTGAGATTCAAGTTCTCCATGCCAACTTTAAGCACTTTTCTGACAGAGTGGAAATGGCGGAGGAGGAAATCCAAGAAACCAAACTAGCAGTCCATCGCACCCAGGTGCAAGGCACCGACCATCATTTAATGCTTAGAGACATACAGCACCAAGTGGAGGATTTAGACAACAGGGGGGCACAGGAACAACATCCGCATCAGGGGCCTACCTGAGTCGGAGGGCCCCGAGGACCTGCAGGTACCCTTCAAACCCTCTTCAATGATCTTTTGGGCAAACCCCCGAACAAGCAGATAGAGATGGATCGGGCACACCGCGCCCTTCGGCCCAAGGGCTCTGCCTCCAGACCCCCCAATATCATTTGCAAAGTCAATTCCTTCAACCTTGAAGGAGGACATTATGCGCAAAGCCATCACCGTTAGGAAGGTGGTCCTTGGGAACGCTCAACTACAGCTGTACCCGGACTTGTCCTGGATAACCCTGCAGAAGCGCAGATTTCTACAACCCCTCCTTCTCTCGCTACAGGAACGTGACATTGTCTACCGATGGGGTTTCACTTTCAGCCTTACTGCCCGTCGGCAGGGACAATTGGCGGTGCTCCGCTATCCGGAAGACCTGGAGGCGTTTTGCGAAACTATGGACATCCCTGTCCCCCACCTCCAAGAATGGGACCTGGTGGCAACGCCACCGCCGCCACCCACAGTCTGGCAAAGGGTCCCTCCGCCCAAGAGACCCTGAGACCGGGATTCCCCCCCGTGGCCCCCCCAACCCCAGGCACGGCTGAACACTGCTGATCCCGGACTTCATTCCGGCCATTGTTTTGGCATATTCCCCCTTTTTTATTGGATTCCCCCTGGCCCACCCATTAACTACATTAGCAGTCCCCCTAGGCCTATACCTAGTCATCCGTTTGCTTATTGGGCACTTACTGTTGGAAATCTGTGAGTACTGGCTCTCCCGTTCACTTGTCCCACCATAAGTTCATCCTTCTAGAGTTCCCTTGATACCTGATTGCATTTTTGTGTTTATTGTTTGTAATTGTTCTCTATGTCCCCCCGGCCTGGCCCCTCTCCCTTTTGGGGGGCCTTGGTCGGGAGGACTTATCGGAACCCTTCAGGCCCTGAGTAGCGCGGTGCACTCGGGCCTTTTTTGCACTATGTTACCTTGTTTATTGTGTATTTAACGCTGTTGTCTCTCTTTTCTTTTTTTCTCCTCCCTTCTCTCCTTACCTCCCTCCTTCCTTTCCCCTCCCCCGCTCTCATGGATCGGCGCATGTCTCTGCGGATACCCGGCCTGCTCCTGCGACCTGGCGCCCCCCCTGGGTGGACTCTGAAGTAACCTTGCAGCTGGATCAGATAGGTAGCCTCTTGTTTGCATATACCCGTGACCATGGCTAAGATAGTATCTCTTAATGTCCACAGCCTAAACTCAAATAGGAAGTGGCACCTTACCCTGAGGGAGATCAGGCATTCTGGGGTGGACATTGTCCTCCTTCAGGAGACGCACTTCAACAAGGGAGATGCCTTTGCGTTCGCGGCCAGACAGTACCCCAGATCTTCCAGGCGTTCAATCCTCGAAAGCGGACGGGAGTGGCCATACTTTTCAAGCGCGGCTCCCCCTTCACTTGTTCTGAGTAATTTATTGACCCAAGGGGGCACTACATCATCCTGAGGGGCCTCTGGCAAACACAACCCATCACTTTGTGCACCCTGTATGCCCCTAACACCCACCAGATTCACTTCCTTTCTAGGGTATTTGCGTGTCTGTTTCGGGCACCTAATGAATACCTGCTGATTGGCGGGGACTTCAACCTCTCCCAGTCGGTGACCCTCGACTGCCAGGTAATGAACCCCTCCGACCCGTAGAGCCACTAGACGTTACTCCCTGTTTGACACATGGTGCGCCCTTCACCCAGGGGATAGGCAGTTCACGTACTACTCAGCATGCATTCCCGCATAGACAACTTTTTTGTTAACAACGCCACCCTCCGCGTTACTAGGGAGGCCCAGATATTACCGATATCCTGGTCCGATCATGCTCCGGTGGTCATGACCCTGGACCTGGGTGCCCCTAACCACAGGCGCTGTCACTGGCAGCTGAACAACTTTTTGCTTTAATACGGCCCCTCCAAGTCGGAACTGGAGTCGACATTGCAACACTACTTTGTTGAAAACGACACCCCCGATGTCTCCCTGGTCACCCTGGTCTCCCTGGTCACCCAGTGCTCTCTGCCCCCTATGCTGTCCAGCTCTCCCCAGGTGCTTTCTGCCCCCCCCCCACCTCGGCGGCACTCCCTGCCTCCCCCTGTGCTTTCAACTTGCCCTGTGCTCTCCAGCTTCCCCTTGTGCTTTCCAGCCCCCACTTTTCTCCCTGGCTCCCCCCCATGCTCTCCACCCCACTATGCTATCCAGCTCCCCCCCCAGTGCTTTACAACAACCCCCACCCCCCCTGTGCTCCCTGGCTCCCCCCATGCTCTCCACCACATTGTGCTATCCAGCTCCCCCGGTGCTCTCTGACCCCTATGCTCTCCGTCACCTCCCTGTTCTCTCTGCAACCGCCAGGCTCTCCACTCCCGCCAGTGCATCCCCCCAGTGCTCTTGCCCTCCACACTCTCCCCCCCTCTGCTGCTCTCAGCCTCACTCCTGTGCTCTCCGCCACCCTGTTCCCTTTTCGGGCCCCCTCACCCCCTGACAGCTCTGCTAGGTTCCCCCCTCTTTTCCCTTCGGCTGCTGCGGGGGTCTCAGGCTGGGGAGCGGGGAAGGCACCGCTATCATGGGCTGCTCAGTCTATTTTTTGACCCAGTCCGGGCCTGGTGGGAAAATTGAGCAGCAAGGCTTGCAAGGATCCATAGTTCTGGAGGGAGAAGAGCTCTAAAGACCTCCCAGGACTGGAGGACAGGCTGACTGGGGCCGGAACAAATTGACGGGTGGAAGGTAAAGATGACCGGGGACCACTCCAAAACTCCAAAACTGTCTGGGTGTACCGGTAACAATCGGAAAGCAGCTTCGATGTCCGATTTTGCCATAAGCGCCCCCTTTCCATACCGCCGCACCCAGCTCACCACCGCGTCAAACGACGTGTATGATACCGTGCACGGCAATCTATGCATTAAGGTGAAAAAACATTTGATGCTGCCGCCCCCCCCCCCTGCCCCCGTTATACTTACCTGACCCCTCTAAATTCCCACGCGCGGTCCCGAGATCCTCTTCGCCACTCAGCCTGGCCGCTGATTGGCTTGAGCGGATGGATTGAGAGCAGCGCAGCCATTGGCTGGTGCTGCTGTCAATCACATCCAGTGACGCGGCATGCCGAGGGGCGGGGCCGAGTGATACAGAGAGCGGCTATGGCCGCTCGTTGTATCACGGGAGCGTGCCCGCAATTACTCACCACCATGCAAGCTCTCTCGCATGACTGTGGTCAGTACTTGCGGGGAGGACCAGAGACAGCCGCCGAGGGACCCCAGAAGATGTGGATCGGGGCCACTTTGTGCAAAACGAACTGCACAGTGGAGGTAAGCATTATTTTAAAGGAAAAATATATTTTTCTTTACTAACCCTTTAATGGGCAGCTGCGAAGAGGCAAATTCATTCATAAAAAATAAATAAATAAATAGTGTGGGGGTCCCCCAAATTCAATTACCAGGCCCTTCAGGTCTGGAATGGATATTAACCACTTGCTGACGGCCGTACGACTTTGTACGGCCTCAGCGCGGCTCCCAATCTCTAACAGGCCGTGTTTTTACGGCCTCCCCTTTGCACGTTCCCCGCGCGCGCTCCCGAGCGCGCAGCGGGGAACTGCTGTGCTGGCCGTGTCCCTTGGACACAGCCAGTCACAGATCGCCGTGAACGGCCAATCGGAGCGGCCGTTTCCTAGGCGATCTGTGCGGCCAATGAGAGATGATCTCATATGTTTACATATGAGATCATCTCTCATTCCCGGCTCTCGCAGACAGCGGTGCTGTCAAGGGAGAGAGGAGACGGATCTGTGTCTCTTGTACATAGAGACACAGATCGGTCACCCCCCCCAGTCACCCCCCCTCCCCCACAGTTAGAACACTAATTAGGGTACACATTTAACCCCTTCCTCACCCCCTAGTGTTAACCCCTTCCCTGCCAGTCACATTTATACAGTAATTAGTGCATATTTATAGCACTGATTGCAGTATAAATGTGAATGGCGCCAAAAATGTGTCAAAAGTGTCCGATGTGTCCGCCATAACGTCGCAGTCCCAATAAAAATCGCAGATCGCCGCCATTTCTAGTAAAAAAAAAGCATTTATACAGTAATTAGTGCATATTTATAGCACTGATTGCAGTATAAATGTGAATGGCGCCAAAAATGTGTCAAAAGTGTCCGATGTGTCCGCCATAACGTCGCAGTCCCAATAAAAATCGCATATCGCCGCCATTTCTAGTAAAAAAAAAAATTTATACAGTAATTAGTGCATATTTATAGCACTGATTGCAGTATAAATGTGAATGGCGCCAAAAATGTGTCAAAAGTGTCCGATGTGTCCTCCATAACGTCGCAGTCCCAATAAAAATCGCAGATCGCCGCCATTTCTAGTAAAAAAAAAATAATAATTCTGTCCCTTATTTTGTAGGCGCTATAACTTTTGCGCAAACCAGTCGCTTATTTGTTTATAGCGCAAAAAATAAAAAACGCAGAGGTGATCAAATACCACCAAAAGAAAGCTCTATTTGTGGGGAAAAAAGGACGTTAATTTTGTTTGGGAGCCACGTCGCACGACCGCGCAATTGTCAGTTAAAGCGACGCAGTGCCGAATCGCAAAAAGTCCTCTGGTCAGGAAGGGGTTTAAGTGCCCAGTAAGGAAGTGGTTAAGGGGAACCCCGCCGTCATTTAAAAAAAAATGACATGGGGTTCCCCCAAATATCCATTCCAGATCCTTCAGGTCTGGTGTGGTTTTTAAGGGGAACTCCACCCCAAATTAAAAAAAATGGAGTTGGGTTTCCCCAAAAATCCACACCAGACCCCTTATCCGAGCACAGAGTGCGCCCCCCCATCTCCTGAGCCGTACCAGGCCACATGCCCTCAACATGGGGAGGATGTCCCCATGTTGATGGGGACAAGGACCTCATCCCCACAACCCTTGCCCGGTGGTTGTGGGGGTCTGCGGGCGGGGGGCTTATCAGAATCTGGAAGACCCCTTTAACAAAGGGGACCCCAGATCCTGGCCCCCCCCTATGTGAATTGGTAATGGGGTAAATTGTACCCCTACCATTTCACGAAGGAAGTGTAAATGGTTAAAAAAAAACACACACACACCGTAGAAAAAAGTCCTTTATTAAAAAAAAAGAAAAAAAATCCAGCGGTCCGGCTTCCTGCTCCAACGTTGTCTGTATCCAGCGACGGGTGATCTTCTCTCCGGTCCAGCGATGAGAAGATCTTCCGGCATTCAGAGCTATTAAATTCACTGCTCCCGAAAAAACAGCCGTTTTTAAAACTTTTTTTTGCATTGATACATGTCCCCTGGGACAGGACCCAGGTCCTCAAACACTTTTTAGGACAATAACTTGTATATTAGCCTTTAAAATTAGCACTTTAGATTTAAAATGTTCGAGTCCCATAGACTTTAATAGGGTTCTAAAGTTCACACGAACATTTGGTGTGTTCGCAAGTTCTGGTGTGAACCGAACAGGGGGGTGTTCGGCTCATCCCTAGTTATCTGTATGTACTGACTAGACTTCAATGGATGTCATGTTTGTCATAACTCAGCACGTATATGGAATATTCTGGTATTATTTCATCCTCACTGTAAACACACAGTATGCTTTGGTTTACTTTGACATCCTCATTGAACTGTTTAATACCTATTCTGATGTTTCACTTGAAAATTAAAGAATTTACAAAAAAATCTCATATTGTATTGCTAGCCCACTTTAAATGTACTAAACCCACATCATAAAAAACTATCAATAAATGGTGTATTACATGCTGTTCATACTCACGCCGTCACTATTTGTGAGATTTGTTTTCTATATTCTGCCAAAAAAATGGTTGACTCTGCTGCTCTCTATTTTCACCTTATCTTCATGTCCCCAGTGCAGCTAAGGATTTTGCAGCTGTGACGTTCAGTTTTCAATGAGTTTCTATGCTGAGCATTTCCTCCCTATCACATCTGAACAGCCCATGAGACTATAGAGTCATACATGTGGGCGTGTACACAGTGGTAAATGACAGCCCACTCCCTCCCTCCTCCTCCATGCCCACTAACCAGCTAAATATTACATGTGGATCATTGGTGACTTTAACCCCTACATGCAGGAGGGGAATGACTGCGCCCGTGGCTAGCAGAAATTCACCTATACCATGTTATTGCCAAGAAATTATAAATAATTGATTTCAAATATACAGGATATTTGTATGACACTGTAACGGTCACCACCGTTTACGACCTTCCATCAACTACGACAGCTCATCTGACACACAGACAAATCAGTAGGCATCCCATTTGCCAGAATAACGAGACTTGCTCCGTGTTCTCTGGTTTCAAATGTGAGACAACTTTAATGGTTCACTCTCAGATTTTATACAGTTTTCAAGGCACAGGAACAATCAAACTCTCCACCCACACCCTGGGGGGCTTCAATACATCTTCAGATGGCTAATTGCTAAACATTCTAGACATGTCGGCACCGGCCTATAATTATCATGATCTAATCACTGCACATTCCTTCATTAACAGAACTCAAACAAAACACCATCACACAATGATCTCTTCTTAACCCACATCCCTAGACAGACGTTCTGTCTCCGCATACAGCTTGGCAAGTTCCATTCCACATCTTATATCAATAGAATTCACACAAAGCAGCATCACACAATGAGAGGTCTTTCAGAAGCAGACTCAATTAGCATGTCACTAGCCAGGGCTAATCATAGAAATGAGTCACTATTGACTGGTTGGGTCACAATTAACCAACAACTTGCAATATCTCAAGATCCTGCAATATGAACTATCAGTGATGTCCCCTGTCCTGTAATTTAGGATATCATTTCTCAGTCACCCTATGGCCCTATCGGACATAAGGTGACCCTAGACATAAGACTCCTTGATGACGCCGGTACAGGAGTACCCCTCATCCTTACAAAGTCTCTGTTTGTCCCAGGTCATTCCATCACAGGGGGTATTGCAGAGTATTGTGCGGGGGTATTGCAGAGTATTGTGCGGGGGTATTGCAGAGTATTGTGCGGGGGTATTGCAGAGTATTGTGCGGGGGTATTGCAGAGTACTGGCAGGGGTATTGCAGAGTATTGCGCAGGGGTATTGCAGAGTATTGCGCAGGGGTATTGCAGAGTATTGCGCAGGGGTATTGCAGAGTATTGCGCAGGGGTATTGAAGGTATGGCTGAGCAGGGATGGCTGGATTTGTGACTGCAATAGTCACAGATCCAGCCCACAGCGCTGCTGACACCCGCTCTCTCCTCTCACACTGTACCGATCGGTACAGAGAGAGGAGGGAGGAACTGGCGTCATCAAATGAGCGGGGTATTGCAGAGTAATGTGCGGGGGTATTGCGTACTGGCAGGGGTATTGCAGAGTATTGTGCGGGGGTATTGCAGAGTATTCTGCGGGGGTATTGCAGAGTATTGTGGGGGGGTATTGCAGGAGTATTGTGGGGGGGTATTGCAGAGTATTGTGTGGGGGTATTGCAGAGTATTGTGCAGAGGTAATGCAGAGTACTGGCAGGGGTATTGCAGAGTATTGTGCAGGGGTATTGCAGAGTATTGTGCGGGGGTATTGCAGAGTACTGGCAGGGGTATTGCGGGGGGGTATTGCAGAGTATTGTGTGGGGGTATTGCAGAGTATTGTGCAGAGGTAATGCAGAGTATTGTGCAGGGGTATTGCAGAGTATTGTGCAGGGGTATTGCAGAGTATTGTGCGGGGAATTGCAGAGTATTGTGTGGGGAATTGCAGAGTATTGTGCGGGGGTATTGCAGAGTATTGTGCGGGGGTATTGCAGAGTACTGGCAGGGGTATTGCAGAGTACTGCACAGGGGGTATTGCAGAGTATTGTGCGAGAGTATTGCAGAGTATTGTGCGGGGGTATTGCAGAGTACTGGCAGGGGTATTGTAGAGTATTGCACAGGGGGTATTGCAGAGTATTGCACAGGGGGTATTGCAGAGTATTGTTTGGGGGTATTGCAGAGTACTGGCAGGGGTATTGCAGAGTATTGCGCGGGGGTATTGCAGAGTATTGCGCAGGGGTATTTCAGAGTATTGCGCGGCGGTATTTCAGAGTATTGCGCAGGGGTATTGCAGAGTATTGCGCAGGGGTATTGCAGAGTATTGCGCAGGGGTATTGCAGGGATGGCTGTATTTGTGACTGCAATAGTCACAGATCCAGCCCACAGCGCTGCTTACACCCGCTCTCTCCTCTCACACTGTACCGATCGGTACAGAGAGAGGAGGGAGGAACCGGCGTCATCAAATGACACTGGTTTGTTTACATGTGATCGCTCCGTCATTGGACGGAGCGATCACGTGGTATACGGCCACTATCAGCGCCAATTTTCCGCGATACCTGATGTGCCGGGTCCTCTGGACCCGTCGGTCATGGACATTCCCGTGTGCGTGCCCCAGGGGGCGCGCGGGAGCGCGATTCTGGGAGGACGTCAATGTACGCCCTCCCAGAGTTAACAAACCGCCCTGTAGACGTATTTTGTCTATGGGCGGGTCGTTAAGTGGTTAAAGTAGAACTACTGTATAGGCAAACTTTTTTATTTTCATTTTGGATAGAACAAGGGAGGGTTTTCCAGATTTTCTTTTGCCATCTGTGTTCCTTTGAAGAGATTTCGCTTCACTTCCTGTCCCATAGCCAAATAGGAAGTAAGAGGAAATCTCTGCAAATTTCTTGGGGACCCCCAGGTCACCAGAACTAGTTTCCCCATTGTAAGATGTCCCCTTCTATTACTTTTCTGGGGACAACTCAAAATGTGGGATTTTGTTTTACTTTCAATGATCATGGTAAAGAGGATAAATAGAGAGGGTGAATCTCTCTAATGGGGACCCAGACAGCAGTAAAAACTGAAAAGCGTTTTAATCCCCTTCCACCCTATGCGAAACTAAAAAAAAAGTTTTGGCTTTAGTTATACTTTAAGTACTTTAAACATACCACCTGAACAAGCATGCAACAACTGAGTGTCAGAAAAACTCATCAGCAGACAGCAGACACATATATTTTATATGTTATGCAAATTAAATGATGCCATTTCCTGTTCTGAAATCTCTGGTTGAATATATAGGCAGATAATATGTTTACACATCACCTTGGTGTAACGATAGACATTAATCACAATAATGAAGACTTTACTGAGCCTCTGTATTGCAGTGATCTGGTTATCAGGTGAGATGATCCTAAAGGTGAAAGTCATGTAGAGATAAAGTGACATTTTTGCTCATATATGACTTTATATTGTGTAATTTCAGGTGTCCAGTCTGCAGAACTTACCCAATCAGAGCCAGCGGTGATAAAGCCAGGGAATTCTCACACACTGACCTGTACAGCTTCTGGATTTGCTTTTAGTGGCTACTGGATGTGCTGGGTCAGAGAGATCAGAGGAAGATTTCAATTTCTAGCTGATGTTAGCCCAGATGGGAATACCAAACGCTATCCTGATGATGTTAAAGGAAGATTTGCAATCTCCAGAGATAACACTAATAAAATGTTATATCTGAAAATGGAAAACATGAAAACTGAAGACACTGCATTGTATTACTGTGCAAAAGACTCACAGTGATCAAAAAATCTCTTATGCCGCGTACACACCATCACTTTATGTGATGAAAAAAATTGACGTTTTTAAAAACGTCACTTTAATTGACTGTGTGTGGGGGAAAACGTTGTTTTATGTCTTGTAAAAAACGACCAAAAAAAATTGAAGCATGCTTCAATTTTATGTGTCGTTTTTCAAAAGTGCACTTTTTACTTCACAGAAATTGACCGTGTGTAGCAAAAAACGTCGTTTTGTAAGACGTTTTTTCATCCACGCATGCCCAGAAGCTACTTCAATGGTAAAACGTGGTGGAACGTAACCTCACTTTGCAAGAACATTGTGAGAAAAACGATGGTGTGTATGCAACTTCGTCTTTGAAAATTGAAGTTTCAAAAACGTCATTTTTTACTTCACAGAAAGTGTCGTTTTTTTTCATCACATAAAGTGAT
Organism: Rana temporaria; assembly: GCF_905171775.1. Classification (NCBI taxonomy): domain Eukaryota; kingdom Metazoa; phylum Chordata; class Amphibia; order Anura; family Ranidae; genus Rana; species Rana temporaria. Next base: position 251,773,873 of record NC_053489.1, read on the forward strand.
GGTGTGTACGGGGCATTAGATGGAACAAAAACTATTCTTGCCTTCTCTCAGTTAATCAGCAGGTGGCAGTAGACATATCTAAAGATAAATCCTAGACCTAGATACAGTAAAACCTTGGTTTGAGAGTAACTTGGTTTGAGAGCATTTTGCAAGACAAGCAACATTTTTTAAAAGATTTTGACTTGATGTACAAGCGATGTCTTGATATAAGAGTAGCGTCATGTCACAACTGAGTATAAAATAGAAGAGAAGCACCTCTAATGCCGTGTACACACGATCGGTTTGTCTGATGAAAACGATCTGATGGACCGTTTTCATCAGACAAACCGATCGTGTGTGGGCCCCATCAGTTTTTTATCCATCGGTTAAAAAAACAGGAACTTGTTTTAAAATTATCTGATGGTTGAAAAAACGATAGAAAAAAACGATCGTCTGTGGGCACGTCCATCGGTTAAAAATCCACGCATGCTCAGAATCAAGTCGACGCATGCTTGGAAGCATTGAACTTCATTTTTCTCAGCACGTCGTTGTGTTTTATGTCACCGCGTTCTGACAGAATCGTTTTTTTAACCGATGGTGTGTAGGCACAACTGATGAAAGCTTCATCGGATATCTGATGTAAAAATCCATCAGTCCGTTTTCATCGGATGAACCGATCTTGTGTACAGGGCATAAGTGCAGCAATATGGTTACATTTAATGAAGGTACAACATTTAGCAACTCACATGGTTGATAAATAAAAAAGGCACATCTAAGTATGCAGGGATCCGGGGTAAAGCTGTCCACATAGACCGGACCTCCGGACCACCATTGATGTCGTCCCTTCCACGCTGCGCTCCACGAGCGGTTCAAGCCTCACTGTTAGATCGCTCTACTGCAGGGTAGTCTTCCCAGTCACGATTGCAGACTGACAGCAATCGATCCCAGACAGTGAAACTAGGACCTTTCACTTCTAAAGCACGTACTGTGTCATGCGGAGTCCCCCAAGGCTCACCCCTATCGCCCGTACTATTCAACATTTATCTACGCCCACTCCGCAAAATTATCAGTAACCAGGACCTATTTTATCATTCCTACGCTGACGACATGCAACTTTACTTTTGTATAAGTAACAAAAAGGACCAATACCTCAGACTTGAAAAATGCCTCACTTTGATAGACAACTGGACGACAGAGAGTCACCTCAAACTTAATGGATCAAAAACAGAACTCCTTCTGCTTCACGCAAACCGAAAGAGATGTGCTAGGACAACTTGGACGCCCCCCGCCCATCTTAGGACAAACCATTGCCCCCAGCACCAAAATCAAAAGCCTCTGAGTCACTTTTGATTCCGACATGACAATGGAGGCACAAATAGGATCAGTAGTCAGCGGAACTCACCATCTTCTGCGTAAACTACGAAGACTTCTTCCCTTCATCCCGAAAGAAGACACAGCAGTAGTGGTGGGAACCATAATCAACTCCAGACTCAGCTATGCAAACTCCCTTTACCTCGGACTCCCAAAATACCAAATTGCTCATTTGCAGGTCGTCCAGAACACAGCGGCACAAAAAAAAACTGGGAATCAATCACTCCCTCCACTGGCTGGGCGTAAAGGATCGAATCTCTTTTAAAGCCCTGTGCCTGACGCACAAATGTGTACAAGGAATTGCCTCACAATATCTATGTGATAAAATAAAATACCAAAACCCCAATCGCGTTCTGCATTCAACTAACCAAAATCGACTACAAATTCCCAAGGCCAAGGAGAACGAAGATTTGCAGTCCAAGGACCTTGACTATGGAACGCGTTACCAACTAATGTCTGAATGGAAGTGAATCACCTGGCCTTCAGAAAAAAAGACTCACCTATTCTGAAGGCTAAATAGAAGGAAATGGATACAAAGCGCCTTGAGGCGATTCAGTTCGCATTTGTAGCGCTATACAAGTTATTCACTCACTGATAACGATGAGAGTCGGCGGTGAGACGGACAGTCTATTTGGATCACTTTACCCCAGATGCCTGCATACTTAGATGTGCCTCTTTAATCATCAACCATGTGAGTTGCTAAATGTTGTACCCTCATTAAATGTAACCATATTGCTACACTTAGAGGCGCCTCTCTTCTCTTTTATAATCTACTAGCTGAATACCCGGTGTTGCCCGGTCTTCCTATCTTAACCTTTTGGGGAGGAAAATCATAGTAATATAAATATACCCATCTTTTATATAAGGGTGTAGGTAAGGGTTAATTTAACTGTCATATATTTTTATTTGGCATATAAGTAATATGTGTACCAGGTATTATTGAAATATCTCCAGGCGTACAGAAGTTATGTGGGAACATACATTTCCCATTGATTTGCATGGGACTTTAAACAAAAACCCCGACCCTCACAAATGGGGGTAGTTACGGGATAAATTAACTATCCTATAGTTTAAGTGGACATATAAGTAACATGTGACCAAGTGTTATCGAAATATCTACAGCCGTTTGGAAGTTATGAAGTAACATGTATTTCCCATAGAGTTGAATGGGACTTTAAAGAATAACCCCGACCATGGCAAATGGGGGTGGGTAAGGGTTAAACCACCTATCCTATGTTTGTTGCTGACATATAAGTAACATGTGTGCCAAGTTTCATGTTAATATCTTTAGCCGTTTGGACGTGATGCTGGAACATACATACACACGTTGAGTTTTATATATATAGATAGCTTCTGCTGGATTTTGCTTCTAATCTCCTTGGGGAGGTTGCCATTTGTGGATGGACATTTTATGGTTATACAACCTATCACATTGCTATAATCTTTTTATATGGACTATAAACCGAAGGACTTATGAATAAATGGGTGTGGAACGAATCATTTGAGTATCCATTACTTCTTATGGGAAAAATTACTTTGATATTCAAGTGCTTTGGATTACAAGCATGTTTCCGGAAAGAATTATGCTCGCAATCCAAGGTTTTACTGTATATAAAAGCACTCCTCAAAACATATTCCTATATTCCTCCCAACAGGTAAGAATGTACTATACTCCCTTCTTTATAAGAAAGGACAATAATATAGCAACCACTGTTTGTAAAAATACCCTGAGACTTATAAACACAAGATTTTTTATTGAATAAATGTATGTCTCAGTGCTATGGTACAATGCACAGACAAGCAGTATACCCAGCTTATATAACCATTAAAAACATCCATCTTCAGGGTGCGCGCATCCATGGACCCCACCGGCGTGGCCCACCTGGCCAAAATTGCAGACTACTTGGAACCTCATCCGGAGGTACAAGGGGACCCCAGTGACTTGCTGGGTTCCCGGTTCTGTTGAAAGAATCCCAGGCTGGGTGCTGTACGATTGGGGAGTCGGTTTGAGGACCCGGAGGCAGGTCGTCCAACAGAGCCTGAACAAACCAATTGGGGATCTGGTGATCAGAGTACTGACAGGTATGTTGCTGTCATCTGGTGACCAATGCAGAAATCTACTGGGAGGATTCTCTCCATTTATCCACCTAGCTCAGTTATTTTAATTGGCCTGTGGCAGAGGCCCTAGAGCAGGGGTGCCCAACCAGTGGCCCGCGGAGCCCTCTGATGTGGCCCGCGACCTCCTGCCCTGGGATGGAGGGTTGGCAAGCCCAGATTCCAGGTTGTTAAAGATTGATTGCTTTGCCCTTGGATGGCAATCAACATCCTTGAAAACAATAGTGCCACATCCTGAGTTAATTGGGATTTGTGGAAAAAAGAAAATGGACTTTGTATGCACTTTTTATAAAAATACAAAATTGTTTAATAATAGAAAATCACAAGACAAAATATTAACATATCAATGAATACATAATATTAAATGAATACATAATGTTAAAACATGTTATGGGATATATAGAACCAGATAAATGGACCATATGAAGTGATTCGTGTTATTGTTGATCACTGGGGAACTTCAGTTCACACTTGGTCCACACCTTCAATCCTTGACATGTAGGGAGTTCCACGATTAGCTCGACTAGTTTTGCGGGACTTATCCGCTTCCTCGGGAGCTTTGGAACTAGAGTATAGAGAGTATATGTATCAAAACAATGACATAAAGTAATATGAGGAACCGAAACCAGACCTTAGATCAGTCTGGTATAGGAATTCATATAGAATATACTCACCACTTGGATGGTATTTATTAAATGGAATGCTGCAGCTCAAAAAAGCGCTGCCTAGAATAGGAGCCTCCTCCTGACCAGACCCGGCCGGGTCAGACAGGACTACAAACCGCTCACCAGCAGAAACCAAGGGGGGCCGTATTTGGGCTGTTCCGCAAGCTAGGGGGTACCACTGGTAACTGAAAAAATAATAAAAATGGGTATGGGCATACTAGCCTGATCAAAATTTTAGAAATAGCCTAAAATTTGCATATCCATACATGGGCAAGCGAATAGAGAATGAAGAAGAAGAAAGAAAAAGATTTACATAATATGTAATAGAAGGGTATTATTATAAGGTTGGAGCATAAAACACTGTTAATTGGACAGCATTTTTGTATACGGGGTTGTTACATATAAGACACCATAGTGAAACTGAATGCTGGAGTGCCTAACCAGTCTATAGCTGAGTAGAAACATATATTTAATTTTAGGCAGAGTAAATGTTTGAGAAGCTGGAAATTATATCATATGTAATCTCAAATGATAATGGCCACATAACAAGAGCAAAGAAAATTTTAAGGAATATAAATAAGTCAGGTGGACTTATTGGGTGAAAGTTTTAAAGACAGGTGCTTACAGCATTAGATTGTCAATTTTAAAGTTTGTGTGGAAAAAGCAAGTGTTACCTGGTTTTGGTAGCTATACAATCAATCTTGCTGCAAAAGCTTTAAATAGAAGAGACATTTGTGCTGCAGCATTGCTGTTTAAAAAAAATCTAAATGATGGCCAAAGAAAAAAGGAGAAGAAGAAAGTGCTTAGCGATCTAGCCAAGACACATACCAGAGTATCCAGCATATTAGAAAGGATTTTAGTAAAGAGGATATCGCTTACCGCTATGGAGCGCTGAATCAGGGCAAATGATCGCACCGCTGTGTTTAGTGTGGCTCGCTCCACACTGACTGAGAAGTGTGTGCTGCCCGACTTGATATAGTACCCCGCACGCAGCACGCCAGACAGCGTCTGACGTCACGCGAGCCGGCCAGGAAGTCCACCGCTCATGCGCTGTGTGGCGCCAGCGCTTCTGGGAAATGTAGGAATTCCCAGCGCGCTGTAGAGCGGGTTGGACTGAGGACTACTGAGGATGGAATAACGGTCCTGATTGCCACTGCAGGGGGGATGCCACCCAATTCCTCACTAGGAGGAGAAGGTGATACCCCCCATACAATGGCTCGGGTGGCCACTAGATTGCGGAAAAACAGAACCCACGGCCCAAAGATCTCTGCTGATGAGCGGCTAGCAAAGTGAGGCTCCCCCTAGGGATGCGCAGCCGGCATAGCATTCCTGCAAAAAAAATAGGAAATATATGTTTAGTGTATGTTTAGTTAAATGGCTTAGCCACAACATAACCATAATAAAGAGTATATGGAACAAAGTAGCAAATATTACAGTACAATATAATGATATTGATTTTGTAGTGTGATATAATGCAGATAATATAACCACACTACTTTAGCCGAGGAGAATGTGGTGAACACGCAACACTTCTGCTCAGAGTTATAACATTGTATGTATATACATATATATGTAAAAAGACATTCCTCCTATTCTATTGGTAAGTACAACAAACCCATGAGCACCTCAAACGATATGCCCTTGATAACAAGGAAACATTGTTTTACAACATTTAATTGATTACATAGATCATTGATGCATTAAGCATTAATATAGTTGACAACCATTGACCACCGTAAAATTATTTCAGGATTACCCTGTTACAGATCTGGATATATGGATGAAGTGAGTATACATCCTGATATATCCAGCAAGGATAATAGAAATTGGCAAATAGTATAATAATCTACTTGCTGAAAAAACTGCCATATTGCAATATTCTATGATGGGGGGAACCATACATGCGCACATGCACTGGCTGGGACCCGCCTAGCACGCGCCCATGCATGAAGCCATCCATCACAGAAAAGATTTGTATGAATAGATTTCATTGATACCTGGGGGAATTGTCACCCCCAACCGTTCGATCCAGAAAGTCTCCTTCTGGAGTATGCGCTGATTCCAATTACCCCCTCTGGGGTCTTCAGGTATCACCTCAAGAACAATAAATTTGACTTGAGATACGTCAAATTTATGGTATAGACCTAGGTGTCTACTCACTGGTGTGATCATCTTTCCGAATTGTAAAGTTGCCGACCCGCCACCCCAGAACATCAGTGTTGTGAATAAAGCCGATGGTAGAGGAAGCAAGTGGCTGCAGAGCAGAGCCGCATAAGCCAATGTTTCCTGAATAACACCGGCTCCTGTAATAGGTGGAGTGATACTAAATGTGCTCTGCCTGGGACAGCAACAGCTGGCGATACCTGAATGGAAAACTTATCAATGGTAAGTTTATTACTAAAATCAGTGTATATATGGAAATATCTGTTCTGCAGTGGTAACCGAGCTGCTTTCAAACTGATCCGCAGGTGCATCTGTGGGTTACTTGCACTGAGCCATAGACTTTTGGTTTTACCTGCGGGTTGGGGCAGTTTCAGAAAGTGCACCACACCTGCAGGCAATAATAGAATTCTATGGCAAACTGCAGCTAACTCACAGGAAAACCACAAGTGCACTGCGCTACACCTGTAGCATGGGTAATCCACAGACCATAAGTGTAAAAGCAGCCTTGGGCACCTTTCACGTGATCGGTCCGACCCAATTGACCCCCCATTCACCTCTATGAAGCGGTAGATGTAAACAGACTTGTGTCCGTTTACACCCATCTACCTCCAATCCGATCTGCTAAAAAAACAGAAGTGGAATCATCCCCTTCCATCTGATCAGATCAGAGGGCCCATAGAGTAGAGTGGGCTGTGTCTGTGTCCACTCTGTATATGCAAAGTGGACACGGACCTGTCATCCACCCACTCCGCTCATTGTGGCCCACGACTGGTTACTAAGTCGCTTGAGTGGCCCTTGCTCTTCAAAAGGTTGGGCACCCCTGCCCTAGAGCCAGACCTGTTCCTCCCAGAAATCCTAAGTGACATCTCGGCTGCCAGGCTTGTAAAAAAGGGTCTGTCCGGGGGCACTTTACCCACTCAGTTGGAGTGGCGATGAGTTACAAATTGGTACTATACAGAGCAGTACTGACTGCTCCATTTAATTTCCAGGCCTGATACTGCACGGTTCTTTCTCTCTCTCTTCATCAACCTCATCCTTCCCAATTTATGTTGATGTTGGCCTGGAAAATAAAGCATTGGAAAAAAAACCTTTATTCACTGTCTGGACCTTCGCTCACTGTTTGTCTTTGCCACTGCACCCCTGGGCCATATGAAGGTAACTTAATATGCTGATCCCAAAAACAAACCAGCGGCAACTGCGGGGGTAGCGCTACATATATACTACACTGTTATTGTAGGAATAGGATGCATTTTCTATGCTGTCTATTCTCTCTTTCAGGTGTTTCTGCACCCATTACGTCTTCCTTGGCTGAGGAAAGACAGTGACCTCCTCCTGTATAATAATGCTAATATTTTCTATTTTTCAGGTGTATATAGTAGATAGATAGTTAGGTGATGAGTCTGCTGTTACTGTGTTTCTCCCCTGTTGTTAGGTGGTATGCAACACGTAAAATTGTAAATATTGTCTTTTATTTATCTGCCCTTGTGTGAACTGCCACTTGCCTATGTACATATACAATGTATACCTACTTCATGTGGTACGCCACAGGTACTGTTATCTTATTTATCCCTCCCAATTACCCTACCTATCCCAGTTTTTGCCAGGGCATTCACTCTCAGGTTTGAGAGTTCCATTTTTTTTCTTTGCAAACTCTGATGCCCTGTACACATGATCGGATATCTGATGGAATCTAATTCGATGGATTTTTTCGTCGGCTATCCGATGAAGCTGACTTTCATTAGTCTTGCCTACACACCATCAGTCAAAAATCTGACCGTGTCCAACGCGGTGACGTAAAACACTACGACGTGCTGAGAAAAATGAAGTTTCCGAGCATGGGTGGACTGTTTGTCCACATATATGTTATTAATACTATTTTGTATATTTTGATTATATTTTGATTATATTTGTTTTTCTAAAATTCTTTTTTCCTCTGCGTAGCCTACTTAACAAGGTTTTTGAAGAAGTGTGTCTACACGTGAAACATGTCAAGCCCTCACTTTTCCCAATCGAATACACAATACTGCAAATGTTGAACCACACTTCCAGGATATCTTTACTATTATGGAACAAATGCAATAATTTCCCTGGAAGTCATATCAGTATGGTTTCTCCACTAGCTAATGCAATGTTTTTTGATTCTGTTTGGATGTTTGTATAAGAACTGTGTTATGCAAAGGATTTTTAGAATTTAACTTTATGTAAATGACTCTAATACATTTTAATATTTTTCTATAAAATATAGTCCGTTACTGTGCCTACAAAGTCCTAAAATAGCCCCTCTATTTTTTTTCTTTTCTACAAACCTATACAGAAGTGTTATCTGGCTGGAGGCCATCCACTGTATAGCTGCCTACCTTTAGAAGTTGCAGAGTCTGACAATTAGCTCAAGGGTGTACTGGCCCTAACCCTCTCTCCCCCAGTTCTTGTTAAGAGACAATAAATCTCTTTGTTCGCATTCAAAAAGTGACTGGCGCCCAGCATTTCTTCTTGCATCTCACCCACCATGCCTAGTAGTAACCCACTCTACAAAGAAGGATGTCAGCTCTCCCTGACTCTGCAGGTCACCATTAGGCCTCTAGGGGTCAGGGCCCTTGCTACATTGAGTTGAAAGAGTTATCTAACATAAAATTGCAGGAGGTCACAATGTACGAGGAATGGAAAGATCAGATCCAGAGGAAACCCTAAGATTACATGACATCCGACGCAGAGACATGTTTGTTATTTAAAAAAAAAAAAAATATATATATATATATATATATATATATATATATATATATATATATATATATATATATATGTAGCAGGGAGTAAACTATCTTACCTGCAGTATCAGAAGACACTCTGCAAACACTGTTTCCCTCTAGTGCCAGCTATGACGCTGTGTCATCATATCCTGTTAGCAGAGTGATTACCACCAAGGAGCAAAGCATACAGGGAATTGTAGTCCCAGGACTCAAGTTTCACATTCAGATAGAACTGTATGAAACTACAAGAGCCAGCATGCTCTGGAGAAAAGGAACCAAAGACACCATTTTGTTTGCCTGAGGGAATTCAGTCACAATGAGGCAGGGGAAGAGACTGGACTCAAGGTAGAAGTGTTGCCTCCCGGGTCAGTCCACAGTTCATTTACAAGCTCAACAGCCAGTTGGGGACATCCAGCCTGTGAAAAGGGGACCCCAGGTTAGGGTGACCAGACATCCCTGGTTTCAGGGGACAGTCCCCAGATTGAGGACACTGTCCCTAGACAAAGTCTGTCCACAGTTTTGTCCCCGGATTGGATTTGAACAGGGGCTGGGACAATTTCAAAGACAGTCAGTGCAGAATTAAAAAAAAAAATCGAAATTACACACCCCTGCTCCGCCGTGCCTAGTAGCTTAGGGGGTGTATTTTTCTCCATTATCTGTGCCCCTTTCTGATGATCATGTGCTGGTCAGAATAGAGTGAATATTTCTTCAGTTTCAGGTGCATGCCCATTCATGGCCACTCACATGTTCTTCTGCCTTGGCTCGCGTCTCGGCCAGCCACCTGCCTGTTTATCTCCTTGCCTTGCCTGGCGGAGTGATCTTCCTCCGCTCCCCACCCAGTAGTAGCTGGGGCCCGGAGAGTGAGACTTGACAGGCTGTGAGGGGGCAGTGGCGGGCAGAGAGTCCCTGATTGCCGCCATTACTAGTAAAAAAAAAAATATGTCCCCTGATTTCATTTTAAAAATCTGGCTACCTTACCCCAGGTGCATATCAGGCACACCTGCACTGACAGTTGGGTCACCAGAAGAGCCTGTCTGTTTCCAGGACGTTTGTGAGAGTGCATTTGCCCATTTGCAGGAAACAAGGACACTGCACACAGAGTTGTTTCACTTTGCCCATCCAGCTTTATGAACACTTTATACAGACATCATTGCTCTTGGTTACCTTGCTGACACCTGTAGTGCCGCAGGACACAAGGCCATTCAGATACAGAGGCACTGTATACAGACACCATTGTCCTTTCACCTTGCCAAAGAAGATGCTGCATTCTGTACTTGATAATCTGGGTCAGTTATGTTGTTTGGCCTTACTATTCAGGAGTTTAAGTGCACCAATCAGAGTGGCTAGCTAAAGATACAAAACATCATGCTTCATCAAAGGGACTGAAGTTACTGGTGCCATACAGGCACTCTCACACATGTCCAGGGCTCTGTATATGTAGTGGGTGTGTGGGACAGTTTATCTGGGAAGCTAGTTTTGAGTACGTTTGTTGTTGGGCCTATGGTGTCAGGAGACAGAAGGGAGAGGCCTTAAGAAAGGGTCATTCTTCTGCTCTTCTCCTGCCTTAATTTATAGAGCCAATTTATACAGAGGTAACCAATCTGCTACAGGATTGTAAGTGTTTGCCTCTGCTCTTGGGGTTATTCTCAGGTTGGGAATCTCCTGATAGCAGCCTGAATACAGTATTGAGCTATATTGATCTGGGTTTTAGTTATTATTGTTCAACTAAGTCACTTGACATATGCGCATTGTTACTGTTCATTACTTTTCCACAGAAAACCCTACAGTAAAGACAATTTCTGTGTTTTATCATAACATGTGTGTTTCTCATTGGTCCTTGCACTTACACTATTGCTAAGCGGCTCCTGAGGGAGAAGCGCTACATATACTTTGCAATCACTTTTAGGGTCTCTTTAATAAAGCTGTGAATGTGACTTTCACCAAACAAACTCTGGTAGAGAATCAATCACTGTTATTTAGAGCAAATTGATCTGGAAGGTTCTCCTGCAGAGAATGGTTTCTGAATGTTGGATTCACTGTTATATAAATATGCTCCTTAATTTAGGGTGACCAGACATCCCCGGTTTCCGGGAACAGTCCCTGGATTGAGGACACTGTCCCCAGACCAGGTCTGTCCCAGGTTTTGTCCCCGGATTGGATTTGAACAAGGGCTGGGGAAATTTCAAAGACGGTCAGTGTAGAATAAAAAAGATAAAAAATAAAAATCAGAATTACACCCCACTGCTCCGACTAGCTTAGAGGGGTGCATTTTTTTCCATTATCTGCGCCCCTTTCTGATGATCATGTGCTAGTTGGAGCAGAGTGAATATTTCTTCAGTTTCGGGCGCATGCCCATCCAGCTCCGCTTGCATGTTCTTCTGCCTTGGCTCAAGTCCCGGCCAGCCGCCTGCCTGCTTATCTCCTTGCCTTATCTTCCTCCACTCCCCACCTAGTAGTAGAGCAAGACTTGACAGGCTGTGAGGCGGGCAGTGGCGACGCGCATTGAGTCGCTGATTACCGCCATTACTAGTAAAAATAAAAAATAAATGTCCCCGATTTAATTAAAAAAATCTGGTCACCTTACCTTAATTTGTATCTTGCACGTCACTATGTTGTACATCATTGTAAAAGAAAAAGTCAGGTTAGGCTTCTTTCACACTATGGATTGTATGTCCGTTTTATAATATCCGTATTACACCTATTAACGGACGTTTATTAACGGATTTAATAACGGATACATACGGATAAATATTTTACCATTCTTCCTTTATTGAAAACGGATAATGTTTATCCGTATATATCCGTATACATCCGTTATATCATTCCTTTCTAACGTCCGTTAATAAAAACCATTTCACCCTTTCTTGAAGTCCAGCTCCAGAAGTCTTTACTGAGCATGCTCAGTAAAATTAACGTCCGTTAACATAACGGACATTTACGGAGACATTTACTAACGTCCGTGCGCCATAGACTTCAATGTTAAAATATAACGGACGTTAATATATCCGTTACTTGCAACGGACAAAAAATGGACAAAAAATAGTGCAAGACCCGTCACATATTCCGTTATAACTAACGTCCGTACGTTATAACGGACTATTACGGATCTTTACGGAACATAAAAAAATCCCATAGACTTTAATGATATTTTATAAAGGACGTATAACGTATAACGGATTTATTTTTTAGTGTGAAAAGGGCCTTAGTTGTTGTGAACATCAAGCAATTTTGTTTGAATGTATTTATTATGTAAACACATTATTTAGTACTTATTTGATTGTCATCTGAGCAGTGGCAGGACAAGGTCACCTAGTGCCCAGGGCAAACATGCCAAACTGCCCCACCAGGATGTATGAGCATTATGTCTCAGCAACCCCCCCCCCCCACGGGGCACTAATCTGGATGAATCCCCCCTCCTCCCAGTACAAATCCACCCCCTGCTGAAATTCCCCCCACCCCAGAACAAATCTCTGTCCCCTCCATCCCCCAAATCCAACCAGCACAAACCCCCGCCCCCAAAAAAAAAACTAATCACAACCCCTCCACCCCTCAAATTTCCCCTCTTGTTACACATTCTTACTACTCCAAATCCCCCCACCTTGCACAAATATCCCCCATCCCCCAGCACAAACACCCCCAATCATCCCTACTAGCATAAATCCCCTCCCCTCCAAAAAAAGACTTCTCCCCCCCAAAAAAGAACCCCCCTCCTTTACCATATCACCTCTTCTAGCACAAACTCCCAAAATATACCATTTTCTTCCCCCCCCCCTCTTCCAGCACAAATCCCACTGAACCACCACGCCTAGCACACACACACACACATTTCCCATCCTATAACTTTTCCCCTTCTGCCACCCAAATGCCTCCTCCCAACACAAATTGCCTCCCCCCTCAATCTCCTTGTGGTGCTCCCCACCTCACATTATACCACGGTGCCCAGTGCAGCCACCTCTCCTGCCCACCCTTTGTCCCAGCCCTGCATCTGATTATTTACAATCCCACTATGTACACTATAGTTTTTTTTAAATAGAAAAAGCTAAAATAATAAAAGCAGAGGGTTTATCAACATCTTGTTGCTTTTTCTGCTAATCACACATTGGTATAAGAACACATCCATATATGTAATATGCCATGCAAAGTAAATGATGTCATTTCCTGTTCTCTCATATATAGGCAGTTGATATGTACAGACATCACCCAAATGCACACATACAAATTATACACAATAATGAAGACTTTACTGAGCCTCTGTATTGCAGTGATATGGTTATCAGGTGAGATGATCCTAAAGGTGAAAGTCATGTAGAGATAAAGTGACATGTTTGCTCATATATAACTTTATATTGTGTAATTTCAGGTGTCCGGTCTGCAGAACAACTTACCCAATCAGAGCCAGCGGTGATAAAGCCGGGGAACTCTCACACACTGACCTGTAAAGGTTCTGGATTTGCTTTCAGTGGCTACTGGATGAGCTGGGTCAGAGAGATCAGAGGAAAATTACAATGGCTGTGTGCTGTGTATGATTCGGGTAACATACAATATAATAATGAGGTTAAAGGAAGATTCACAATCTCCAAAGATAACAGTAATAACATGTTGTATCTGAAAATGGACAACATGAAAACTGAAGACTCTGCTGTCTATTACTGTGCAAGATACACAGCGATAAAAACAGCTCTTAGATAGAACAAAAACTCATCTTTCTCATTTGATCAGCAGGTGGCAGTAGTAACATTTAGGATTGTTAAATCCTAGATATAAAAAGGCAATCACACTCTGCTTGATTTGTAAGAATGGATATATACTCCCACTGTGACATCATAGGAACGTTTATATTAAACGCTCTGCTTGTTATGTACCCTGGGAAAGCATGTGGCAAATCTGGTCATCTACTTTAGAATGTTTACACACATCACATATAATGTCACTTTCTACTGCCTTGAAGTTCTTTTTCCACTACATATTAGCTGTGCTCCTGAAAAGTACAGGGCATCTACAGTAAAGCAAAAAGGGTACTTAGCTATTTTACAGGTATCCAGTGTAGTGTGCAGCACAACCTGACCCCAATGGCGATACATAGCCAGATTCAGGGAGAGATACTCCGGCGTATCAGTAGATACGCCGTCGCAACACCCAATCTGCGCCGTCGTGTATTTAAGCGTATTCTCAAATTGAGATACGTTTAAATGTTGCTAAGATAAGACCGCCGGCGCCGTCGTATCTTAGCTGTCTGTTTACGCTGGCCGCTAGGGGCGTGTACGCTGATTTACGCCTAGAATGCGTAAATCAGCGAGATATGCCTATTCATGAACGTACGCTTGCCCGTCGCAGTAAAGATACGCCATTTACGTAAGGTGTTTTCAGGCGTAAAGATAAACCACCAAAAAGATGGCGCAGCCAATGTTAAATATGGACGTCGGAACCGCGTAAAATTTTGAAATTTTTACGTCGTTTGCGTAAGTCGTCCGTGAATGGGGCTGGCCGTAATTTACGTTCACGTCTAAACCAATGAGTCTTTGCGGGGTAATTTGGAGCATGCGCACTGGGTTACATCCACGTACGTTCAAAACGTCAATTACGTGGGGTCATGCCTTATTAACATAAAACACGCCCACCTCTTCCCAATTTGAATTAGGCGCGCTTACACTGGCACATTTACGCTACGCCGCCGTAACTTAGGACGCAAGTGTTTTTTTTTTTTCTGTTGAAAAGCCTGTGGCGTGCAAAACACAACCCAAAAACTCCACCCGGTGCAGGAAAAATGTGCACACACATAAAGAGGTGCAACAAAAAACTGTGACGGGTGCATCGTCAAGTGGTCCTCCAAAAAGGGCCCAGCTCTGATCCCCCGGGGCGTTAGGCTCCTGGCAGGGAAAAGAGTAAACTGTGGTCCATACAGCCGAAGCCATATGGACCCATCTTGGTCCAAGCAGCCGAAGCCACAAGGACCCAACATCCTCAGAGGGACTGCCGAAACAGAACCCTCCTCGGTGAGGCTCCCCCGAAGGGAGACCCCATGAGAGCCGGCGAACTTAGCCAGAAGGCCAGGTCCACCAACTCCAAAGACTTTCAGAGCGGGTCCGAGGACCAGCACCCTACTCATCACACATAAAGTGCAGTGCACCAAACAAAAAAGTGACAAAACAGACAAACACGGGGAAAATAATAAAAGAAAGTGGGGAAAAGGAAGATGGGAGAGTGAGGAAAGTGACCAATGTGAAATACATTGGCCCGGCCCTCCGGCCAGGATAAAAATTCCACTGGTCCTAGCCAAAAGGCCTGGCCCTAGAGGCAGGTGCTAAAAAAGTGTGTGTGGAGATAAGTGACCAAAAAGGTGCCACACGTTGAGTGTCCCTCACACACTCAGTGCAATGTATGGCACCCCTGGACTGCCACTCCAGGGGCACTATCTCCACAGGCTTTTCAATGGACCCTGGTCCACGGCCCGGACCGTCACGGCCCCCTCCCCACCTCAACCAGAAAGGATCAGGAGCTACCGGAGGCTCACCTCTTTCGCTCCCTACCTAATTATACCCGAGAGGTACTAGCTGCGCAGCTCCGCTTTCCCTCTCAAGGAAACTGGTAAGGCGGGTTAGAAACCGCATCAAATCCAGGCCAGAAGGCCAGGGCCCCGGCCTTCCGCTAAGATCTCATGCCTCTCCGCTCTCACCAGGAGCACCCTTCCTGATGGCTCAGACTCGACTAGTGGCCTGCCCCCAGTACTGTCGGGTAGCATGGCATAGCCCCTGCTGAAACCATCCTTCCCCCTGCCACAGGGTACCGGGGACAGTCAGCTTAGCACCACCTATTGGCAACTGATAAGAACAGATTTTTTTTTTAATTCTTTTATTTAAAATTTCAACAGATACAAACATAATATAAAAGCATTTTCTCAAAAGAATATTTACAACATAACAACATCAAAAGAAACTTTACAATGTAGCAATTTCAAAAAAATATCAAATTAATATTTACAATATAGCTTTTTCCATAACTATCAAATGAAAACTTGTAATAAACAAAACAATAGATAACAGATACAAAAAACCCAACAGAAAATCCCACAACCACCCTTACTTACATATGCAAAATTAAAAAAGCATTCTATCCCTCCACCCTATCCCTACAATAACACAGTTCAATCCTTTCCTATCCCTTCACGCTTGCCCTTCACCGAACCCTGAAAGAAACAAAAAAGCACATATTAGGCATATATTAGAAAAAAACACATTCCAAAAAACAACGAAACTTAGGCAACTAACTTAAATAAAATAAAACATATCCCTTAACTCATTCCCTGACTCCCCCCCACTACCACCAGCATTACCCCCTACCCCCCTCCCCCATAAGACATTACCACCCCTTCCTCTCCAAACGAAAAAACACAGAAACAAAAACAAAACCCAGCCCTCCCCAAAAAAAAGAAAGGCAGGGTCAAAGCAAACCAAAAATAATAATCAAAATACTACTTTCCCTTAGCCTTCCCCTTTTTTTTCTTTTTTAAGACACCCACCATCTTTGCCTCAAACTCCTTCATCCTAGAGCTCCTGCGGTACCCCATGACAGCCTGAAGGTTCTCCACCTGGCCCGCACTGGTGAAGGACTCCTCCGAACCGCCTGCCTCACTGTCCGGACCGACCGGTGAAGGCTCCGCCTCACTTGGGAACTCCCCAATAGCCTGCGAAGGGCAAACAGACTCGGAGCCAGCTGCCTTTTGCTCCCCAGAGTCCTGTTCCTGGTCCATATCCTCCTCCACACCTTCAACAGGACCACACTCACCACCTCCATCTGCCTGCTGCTCCCCCTCAGCCGCAAGGTTATCAGGCCCACCTCCATCTGAGGGGACCCTACCCGCCCCGGCCTCATCAGAGAGCAATCCAGGCTCCGGGCCTTGTGCCTCATACCCAGCAAGGTCAGCGATAGCCTGGCCCAATGCCTCCAAGGGATCATTGGACTGCTTCTTCCCTTTCACCGCCTCCGCATAGGAGATCACAGGTGCAGCACCTCCCTCCTTTGCCGGATTGCTTGGCCCTGGCATTTTCTCCGCCCTGCTGTTGCGCGACATCTGGGGACATGCCTTCGCCAGGTGGTCCTCACCCCCACACAAATGGCATTTCTTACCTTCGGGACACTCGGCCGTTTTGTGGGTGGTCTTAAAACAGTTGCAGCAGACCTGTCCTGCCTGGCAGTCCTCCTTGGTATGACCAAAAGAGAAGCAGAACCTGCAGAAAACAGGCTGCCCAGGGTACCACAGGTAGCCCCTATTGGGCCCTATGGAGAAGGCCTGTGGTGGGTGTCTTACCCCGCCAATTCCTGCCGAATCCTCTTTGAACTGAACCCAAAATTTCCTGTGCCCATTAAATGTACCAAAAATATTGGTTTGCTTTGACCCTGCCGACACAACCTCAAAATAACGTGAAAGAAAAACCCTAATCTCCTCATCCTTCACAAACGGATTATACATGTGCACCGTCAGGGGCACACGCGTCTTGATTTCGCCGCACAAAAAGGTCATACCCTCAGGATTGGATCTCCCGCCTTCTCCGCTTGTCTTAACCAACATGTCTGCATATCCGCTTTCGTCAAAAAGGTTATATCATAAAACCCACTGGACGGAAAGCATTGCACGCAAAAGATACTCTCCCGTGTCATCCCAAAAAGTTCCTCAAACACGGTCTTCTGTACAAAGTACAGTCCAACATCCGCCCTTTTCCGCTCGGTAACGACCAGCCGAATCGTGTTGGGGGCATCAGGAGCTACCACCATCCTGACACCATAACACCACACCAGCCCACAAAGGAAAGGTGGGTAAGGGGATCGCCTCTCGTTGTCTGGGGACTAAGCCTCGGGCCAATAGCAGCAAGGGGGGGCCCTCCGAAAAGGGACGCTCCCCCCAAGGCCGACCTCCGGGTACCCCAGACACCTCTTGACCAAGAATCAGGCAGTCGAGACTACACTTGATCTTAGCCAAAAGGCCGAGAAGGACGCAAGTTTTTTTTTTTTAATTCTTTTATTTAAAATTTCAACAGATACAAACATAATATAAAAGCATTTTCTCAAAAGAATATTTACAACATAACAACATCAAAGGAAACTTTACAATGTAGCAATTTCAAAAAAATATCAAATTAATATTAACAATATAGCTTTTTCCATAACTATCAAATGAAAACTTGTAATAAACAAAACAATAAATAACAGATACAAAAAACCCAACAGAAAATCCTACAACCACCCTTACTTACATATGCAAAATTAAAAAAGCATTCTATCCCTCCACCCTATCCCTACAATAACACAGTTCAATCCTTTCCTATCCCTTCACGCTTGCCCTTCACCGAACCCTGAAAGAAACAAAAAAGCACATATTAGGCATATATTAGAAAAAAACACATTCCAAAAAACAACGAAACTTTAGGCAACTAACTTAAATAAAATAAAACATATCCCTTAACTCATTCCCTGACTCCCCCCCACTACCACCAGCATTACCCCCTACCCCCCTCCCCCATAAGACATTACCACCCCTTCCCTCCAAACGAAAAAACACAGAAACAAAAACAAAACCCAGCCCTCCCAAAAAAAGAAAGGCAGGGTCAAAGCAAACCAAAAATAATAATCAAAATACTACTTTCCCTTAGCCTTCCCCTTTTTTTTCTTTTTTAGGACACCCACCATCTTTGCCTCAAACTCCTTCATCCTAGAGCTCCTGCGGTACCCCATGACAGCCTGAAGGTTCTCCACCTGGCCCGCACTGGTGAAGGACTCCTCTGAACCGCCTGCCTCACTGTCCGGACCGACCGGTGAAGGCTCCGCCTCACTTGGGAACTCCCCAATGGCCTGTGAAGGGCAAACAGACTCGGAGCCAGCTGCCCTTTGCTCCCCAGAGTCCTGTTCCTGGTCCATATCCTCCTCCACACCTTCAACAGGACCACACTCACCACCTCCATCTGCCTGCTGCTCCCCCTCAGCCGCAAGGTTATCAGGCCCACCTCCATCTGAGGGGACCCTACCCGCCCCGGCCTCATCAGAGAGCAATCCAGGCTCCGGGCCTTGTGCCTCATACCCAGCAAGGTCAGCGATAGCCTGGCCCAATGCCTCCAAGGGATCATTGGACTGCTTCTTCCCCTTCACCGCCTCCGCATAGGAGATCACAGGTGCAGCACCTCCCTCCTTTGCCGGATTGCTTGGCCCTGGCATTTTCTCCGCCCTGCTGTTGCGCGACATCTGGGGACATGCCCTCGCCAGGTGGTCCTCACCCCCACACAAATGGCATTTCTTACCTTCGGGACACTCGGCCGTTTTGTGGGTGGTCTTAAAACAGTTGCGGCAGACCTGTCCTGCCTGGCAGTCCTCCTTGGTATGACCAAAAGAGAAGCAGAACCTGCAGAAAACAGGCTGCCCGGGGTACCACAGGTAGCCCCTATTGGGCCCTATGGAGAAGGCCTGTGGTGGGTGTCTTACCCCGCCAATTCCTGCCGAATCCTCTTTGAACTGAACCCAAAACTTCCTGTGCCCATTAAATGTACCAAAAATATTGGTTTGCTTTGACCCTGCCGACACAACCTCAAAATAACGTGAAAGAAAAACCCTAATCTCCTCATCCTTCACAAACGGATTATACATGTGCACCGTCAGGGGCACACGCGTCTTGATTTCGCCGCACAAAAAGGTCATACCCTCCAGGATTGGATCTCCCGCCTTCTCCGCTTGTCTTAACCAACATGTCTGCATATCCGCTTTCGTCAAAAAGGTTATATCATAGAACCCACTGGACGGAAAGCATTGCACGCAAAAGATACTCTCCCGTGTCATCCCAAAAAGTTCCTCAAACACGGTCTTCTGTACAAAGTACAGTCCAACATCCGCCCTTCTCCGCTCGGTAACGACCAGCCGAATCGTGTTGGGGGCATCAGGAGCTACCACCATCCTGACACCATAACACCACACCAGCCCACAAAGGAAAGGTGGGTAAGGGGATCGCCTCTCGTTGTCTGGGGACTAAGCCTCGGGCCAATAGCAGCAAGGGGGGGCCCTCCGAAAAGGGACGCTCCCCCCAAGGCCGACCTCCGGGTACCCCAGACACCTCTTGGCCAAGAATCAGGCAGTCGAGACTACACTTGATCTTAGCCAAAAGGCCGAGAAGGACGCAAGTGTTATACCTGAAGAGTTCCACATGTACTGGCACTTTAAGGCTGGCTCCACCCAGCAGTGATGACAAGGGTCAAGGGGTATAGTAGCCATCTTAGAGAGACCACATGTAAGAAGCAGATAACCTGTAATGTCCTGAGATGCATGTTCCAGTGTACAGCCTGTACTGAATAAACATCCATTGTTCCAGCCCAGAGTCTTGTGTCCCTCACAACACAGAGGATATAACAGTGGCGACGAGGAAGGGATCTACAAAGTGTCTATCAGTCTGAGAGAGAGACAAAGACATTGTGGATTGTCACCTGGATAAAAGCAATCACAGATCCCAGCAGGAAAATGTCATTAATCGGGACATTAAGTGAGTTTGATGGAGAACAGACATCCTGGAGTTCCTGGGTTGAGAGACTGGAACAGTATTTCAGTGCAAATGACATCCCAGACAACAGGCAAGTAGCAGTATTTCTGACAGTGGTTGGTGCCAAAACATATGACACTCTTAGGGATCTGCTTTCCCCTGTAAAACCAGCAGCTAAGACATTGGCAGAGCTGCTGACACTGCTAGAGGATCACTTCCAGCCTAAACCATTAGAGATTGCAGAAAGATTTTGCTTCTATGAGAGGCAGCAGCAGACAGGGGAAGAGATTAAAGTTTATGTGCTCGCCCTTTGCAGACTAGCCTCTACCTGTTCTTTTGGGGACTACCTACCTACTGCACTGAGAGATAAGTTTGTTATGGGACTGAATTGTGAGTCAACACAAAAGAGACTGTTAACAGAGAAAGACCTTACCCTTACAAAGGCAATTGAGATAGCTTCAGTGATGGAAATGGCTGTGAAAGATACAGAGGAATTGAACCCCCAGAGCAGAAGGGAAGAGGTGAAGCAGGAAGTTTTCAGGACAGCAGTCAAACCAACTGCTGCAAACTGGAAATACAGACCCCCACCAAACCGGGAGTCAGCTTGCTACCGTTGTGGCAATACAGACCATGACCATGACCACAAAGTCTGCCGGTTTAAGGATCAGACATGTCATAATTGCGGTAGGACCAGCCATCTGAAACAAGTTTGCCGTAGCAAGAAGGTGCGAGATAAACAACTTCTGAACCCCAAGACAAAGACATATATGGTGGGAAGATATACATCATCATCTGAGTCAGAGGATGAGGCTGTGCTCCACAGGTTAGACATACATCATATGCATTCAGCACCCTCCGCAATGACTGTAGATGTAACCGTTGAGGGAAAGAAACTCAGGATGGATGTAGACACAGGAGCAGCAGTTTCAGTTATCACCCAGAAACAATGGAGACAACTTCAGACCCGAAAAACTGTCCGCCCAACACCAATTAAACTGCAGACATACTCAAAGCAGATACTCCACCCACTGGGTTACGCAAAAGTAAAGGTTTTGTACAAGGGTCAGACAAAGAGACTGCCATTATATATCCTAGAAAATGGGGGACCCCCTCTCTTTGGGAGAGACTGGATTGCTCACTTTGGTATGCCAGACATCGCCATAAGTCCCTGTAACACTGTTACAATTCCATTAGGAGATAATGAGAGATGGGTGGTGTCCCTGAAGCAGCGGTTCCCAAAGATTTTTGATGACCAGTTGGGAAAAATAAAGCATGACTGTGTGAGACTCAAGCTGAAACCCAACGCTCAGCCTAAGTTCTTCAAAGCTCGGACAGTACCTTTCGCACTCCGAGCAGGTGTGGAAGCAGAACTAAGTCGGCTGGAGGAACAAGGTGTCATCTCAAAGGTAGAGCACAGTGAGTGGGCATCACCAGTTGTACCGGTAAAGAAATCGAATGGGGACTTGCGCATTTGTGGCGATTTCCGCATGGCACTGAACTCTCAACTGGAAATAGACCAGTATCCCCTACCCAGAGTAGATGACATTTTTGCCTCTCTTGCAGGAGGTCAAAAGTTCACCAAGCTTGATCTCAAACAAGCATATTTACAGTTTGAGGTCCATCCTTCTTCCCGCAAGTTTCTGACCATCAACACCCACAAGGGACTGTATGAATATAATCGGATGGTGTTTGGGGTAGCCTCTGCCCCAGCCATTTGGCAACGAAAAATGGACGAGATTTTGGCGGACATTCCTTTCACTCAGTGCCTGCTAGATGACATGCTCATTACAGGACGGACCGACCAGGAACACAAGCAGAATGTGGAGCTTGTGTTGGCGAGACTCCAAGAACAGGGTCTGAAAGTGAACTTGGCAAAATGCCAATTCATGGTGCCTAAATTGGAGTTTTGTGGCCACCTTGTGGATGCAGAAGGTATACACACCACGGAAGCCAAGGTTGATGCTTTAGTCAAAGCTCCAGCCCCAACCAACGTCCAGCAGCTGCGATCATACCTTGGCTTGCTGAACTATTACCACAAATTCCTGCCAGATCTGGCACACACCTTGTTTCCGTTGAACAAGCTTTTGGAGAAACACTCCAGATGGGACTGGTCGGCTGCATGCCAACGTGCTTTTGAAGTTTCTAAGCGGAAGCTGTTGGCGTCACGCATGCTCGTGCACTATGACCTCCAGAAGCCTCTCACCTTGGCTTGTGATGCCTCACCCTATGGTCTGGGGGCGGTACTATCTCACATCTTACCAGATGGGTCAGAAAAACCAGTGGCATTTGCCTCCAGGTCTTTGACAAAAGCAGAAAGCAATTACTCACACATTGACAAAGAGGCTCTTGCGCTGATATGGGCAATTAAGAAGTTTCATCTTTACCTGTATGGTAGGGAATTCACCATACTGACGGACCATAAACCAATCCTTCAGATCTTTAGCCCTGACAAAGGCATCTCCCAGACTACTGCGGCCCGCCTCCAACGCTATGCCCTATTCTTGGGGGCATACAGCTACAAAATTCAGTATCGTGGTCATGATGCCAATGCTAATGCGGACGCTATGTCCCGACTGACAGGGAGGTCCATGGACTCTTCTCCACCGGTCAAGAGTTGTCGTTACACCAGCCTGTCCTTCTTGTCTTCTGGGGAGATAGCAGCCCATACAACCAAGGATACCTTTCTGAAAACAATACTCTCCTGGGTACGGTCCGGTTGGCCTGCAACTGTCACACAGGAGTATGAACCTTATTTCCGTAGGCGTATGGAATTAACTGTGGCTGGCAACTGGGGAGACTGAGTGATCATTCCACAGACCCTCCGGAGACACATTCTGGACTTGCTACATACTGGTCATCCCGGGAGCACACGCATGAAACAAACGGCCAGAGGCTATGTGTGGTGGCCAAACCTAGACTCAGATATCACAACATATGTGAATGCTTGTGCTGGATGTGCACAAACGGCAAGAGACCCTCCTCGAGGGTGCGTCCAGCCCTGGACTTGGCCCACGGTTCCTTGGTTTCGCCTACACTTGGACTTTGCAGGCCCGATCAGAGGACACACCTTCTTGATCATAGTGGACGCCCATTCAAAGTGGCCTGAGGTCATTCCTGTTACTCAGCCAACGACTAAGGCAACGGTTTCCATACTGTTACATCTCGCTGCTACGTTTGGATACCCCAGAGAAATCGTCACAGACAACGGTGCACAATTCACCAGTCAGGAGTTTCAGCATTTCCTGACTGCCCACAACATCAAGCACAAGTTGACCGCACCTTACCACCCGGCTACAAATGGTCAAGCAGAGCGGTTTATGCAGACTTTCAAACGCTATTTCAAAGCTACAGTGGCTGCAAGTAAACAACAGTCCCTGTCACCCCAGCAGCTGGACTCCTTCCTTTCTGCTTACAGAAACACACCACATGCAACCACTGGGAAAACTCCAGCAGAACTCCTTCTGGGGCGGCAGCCATGGACTGTTTTGGATATGCTCCGCCCTCAAACAGTCCAGGAACATGTACTACAGTCCCAAGACAAGATGGTCCAACACAATGAGCTCCCCCGATTCACAGCCCAACAAAAGGTATGGGCCCGATCTTATGGGGCTTCCAACACCCGTTGGCTTCCTGCTGTTATTGCAGAGACTTTGGGACCCAAGATGTACAAGGTCCGCCTGGAAGATGGTTCCATTTGCAG
This sequence comes from Rana temporaria, assembly GCF_905171775.1. Lineage (NCBI taxonomy): Eukaryota > Metazoa > Chordata > Amphibia > Anura > Ranidae > Rana > Rana temporaria. Next base: position 251,798,122 of record NC_053489.1, read on the forward strand.
ACGTCATGCGGACCAACTGCGTCCTCGTTCCCAACTGCCCGAATCCCTGATGCCGGCTGAACCACCAGTGTCTCAAGGATCTGCTCCCAGCGAATCAGGATGCACAGAGACTGATGATTGTGGGGACTCTGAACTTTTGAACTCATCTCCAACAGAGCCCTCCAGCTCTGGTCCGGAGGTCTGTTTACCCTCTGAGCTGGGGGATCCCTTCTTGGCCCCGCCGGTACCCATTCCGGCCAGCCCTGTATCCTCCGGTCCCGAATCGCTGGATGCCCGGCCTCAACGACACTGTCGCCCTCCTGACCGGTTTCAGTTGCAAGAGCGGTTACGAGACTTTCGACGGGGCCGACGGAAGTGATCCGATGACATATTAACCCCGCAACGGTTCCTGGAAGCTTGAAGTCCCATAATTCTCCTGTGTTTGGAGGACTGTTATTGGACAGCTATCAGTTAATGTTTTGTGCCTGTTATTGTTTTGTTGTGTTTTTTTTTTTTTGTTTTTGTTTTTTTTTAGGGATGGATGGAAGGTGTTATACATGAAGAGTTCCACATGTACTGGCACTTTAAGGCTGGCTCCACCCAGCAGTGATGAAAAGGGTCAAGGGGTATAGTAGCCATCTTAGAGAGACCACATGTAAGAAGCAGATAACCTGTAATGTCCTGAGATGCATGTTCCAGTGTACAGCCTGTACTGAATAAACATCCATTGTTCCAGCCCAGAGTCTTGTGGTCTTGTGTCCCTCACAACACAGAGGATATAACAGCAAGTGCTTTGTGAATACAGCACTTGCCTATCTAACTTGCGGCGGCGTAGCATAAATACGATACGCTACGCCGGCTCAAACATACGCCGCCCTACGTGAATCTAGGTAACAGCCAGTAAACTTCTACACATGGACATGGAATGGTTCTGAACTCACTTTAAAGTGGAGTTCCACCCAAAAATAGAACTTCCATGTATCAGGTTCCTCCCACCCTCCAGTGTCACATTTGGCACCTTTCAGGGGGGAGCAGATACCTGTCTAATACAGGTATTTGCTCCCACTTCCGGTGATAGATCGCAGCAGAATATGTGTCGCTCTACGCCATGTCAGGTCTCTCCTCCGCCCCCCCCGCTGTCTTCAGGGAGACACACAGGTCCCAGAAGACAGCAGGGACCAGTCAGAATGCGCAGCGTGACTCGCGCATGCACTTTTGGGAACCAGGCTGTGAAGCCTTAAGGCACCTCCACCCGTGAACCGAGGGGACCAGTCTGCTTCGGGTGAGGACCTTGCGGGTGCCCTGGACAGGTTAGTGTCCTTATTTTAAAAGTCAGCAGCTGCAGTATTTGAAGCTGCTGACTTTTAATTTTTTTTTTTTACGGCGGAACTCCGCTTTAAGAGATGACTAATGGTGAATTGGGACAGACAACTTCCTGATGAACAGGTATAATGGCTGGCCTATATTCGCAGTGATTGGGATATCAGATACTATCATGATTCTGTTAACCACTTTAATACCTGCATATTGTCATATGATGTCCACAGGTGGAATCTCCCATCCTGGGCAGGCATCTTATGACGTTCTCGGCTTCCCGGCAGCATAAGCAGCGCGCGCGTGCCAGCCGCGTCACTCGGGAGCCGATGCGCGTGCCCGGCAGCCGCGATTTCTGATGACAGAGCAGGAATGTAGATCTGTGTGTGTAAACACACAGATCAACATTCTGTCAGGGGAGAGGAGACAGATTGTGTGTTCCTAGTATATAGGAACACTGATCGGTCTCCTCCCCTAGTCAGTCTCATACCCCCACAGTTAGAATCACTCCCTAGGTAACACATTTAACCCCTTGATCGCCCCCTAGTATTAACTCCTTTCCTGCCAGTGACATTTACATAGTAATCAGTGCATATTTATAGCACTGATTGCTGTATAAATGTCATTGGTCCCAAAATAGTGTTTAAAAGTGTCTGATCTGTCCACTGCAATGTCACAGTCATGATAGGAATCGCAGATCACCACCATTACTAGTATAAAAATTATAATAATAAAAATGCCATAAATCTATCCCCTATTTTGTAGGCACTTGGGCCCAGATTCACAAAGCACTTACGCCGACGTATAACAAGTTACGCCGACGTAAGTGCAAATGTGCGCCGTCGTATCTGTGCGCCAGACCCACAAACAGACATGCGCCTAAAACCAGGCTACACCCCACCAACGTAGCTTGCTCACGCCGGCGTAGGGTGGGCGCACATTTAGGCTGGGCGCATGGTGCTGCTCCCATTGATTAGCCATTCAAACATGCAAATGAGGGAAATACGGCGATTCACGAACGTGTGTGTGCCCGGCGCATTCTACTGCGCGAGATGCGCGTAAGTTGTACGTACGGCCTAAAGTTATTCCCCATAAAGGAGGTGCAACCCCGCAACAGACATGCACAGGTCTGCACCAGGGAACACAAGCCGGCGTATTGTGCGTTGGACATGTGTCTGGCTCGGCGTACGTTATGTTCACGGCGTACGCAGTGATCCGGCGTAGCTTAGGCAGTTGTGCCGGCGTGGTTGTGAGGCTTGCGTCCACGTCACGGCGCATGCGCAGTTCGTGATACGTACCTGTCTGGCGCTCGGCCCATCATTTGCATGGGTTCACGCCCACTTCCACCTACGCCAACATGCGCCTTCAAAATCCATGCCACGCTGGTGCAGCGTTGGGAGCACTGGCTTGCTGAATGCAATGCTTGCCTCTCTGCGCTGCGTTGGCGTAGCGTACAGTGTTTGCTCTACGGCGGCATAATGTGCGCCTTACTCTGCGCCTGAATCTGGGCCTATAACTTTTGTGCAAACCAATCACTATACACTTATTGTAATTTTCTTTTACCAAAAATATGTAGAAGAATACATATCGGCCTAAATTGAGATTTTTTTTTTAAACATTTGGGATATTTATTATAGCAAAAAGTAAAAAATATTGGCCCGGATTCAGAAAGGACTTACGACGGCGTATCTCCAGATACACCGTCGTAAGTCCAAATGAGCGCCGTCGTATCTATGCGCTTATTTAGAAAGGCAGTTACGCCTGAATATGGCCAAGATACGACCGACGTAAGTCTCCTACGCCGTTGTATCTTGGGTGCATAGTTACGCTGGCCGCTAGGGGCGCTTCCGTAGATTTACGCGTCGAATATGCAAATGACCTAGATACGCTGATTCAGAAACGTACTTGCGCCCGTCGGATTTAGCTACGCCGTTTACATAAAGCGTCGGTCTGCCGTAAGTTTACCCCTCATAAAGCAGGGGTAAGTCATGTTAAGGCAGTGTTTCCCAACTCCAGTCCTCAAGGCACACCAACAGGTCATGTTTTCAGGCTTTCCATTATTTTGCACAGGTGATTTGATCAGTTTCACTGCCTTAGTAATTACCACAGCCGTTTCATCTGAGGGAAATCCTGAAAACATGACCTGTTGGTGTGCCTTGAGGACTGGAGTTGGGAAACACTGTGTTAAGGTATGGACGTCGGAAACGTCGGAACAGCGTCGTATTTTACGTTGTTTGCGTAAGTCGTACGTGAATGGGGCTGGGCGTAGGTTATGTTCACGTCGACAAAGCATTGAGCCGACGTATCTTAGGGAGTATTTGCGCCGTGATTCTGAGCATGAGCGCGCATGCGCGCGCATGCGCCGTTCGATCGGACATGCATTTACATGGGGTCACGCTTCATTACAATACAACACGCCCACTGCCTTGCTACTTTGAATTATGCGGGCTTACGCCGGCCCATTTACAATACGCCAACGTAACTTTGGAAGCAAGTGATTTCTGAATACAGTACTTGCCTCTCAATGTTACGTCGGCGTAGCGCATAGGAGATGTGTTACGCCCGCTCAAAGATATGACAATGTATCTTAATTGCGGCTATTGTGTTTTTTTTCACAATTGTTTTGGGACCATTGACATTTATACAGCGATCGGGGCGATAAATATGCACCAATTACTGAGTAAATGTCACTGGCAGGGAAGGAGTACCTTTTTTTGTTTTTAGCGCAAAAAAATTAAAACCGCAGAGGTGATCAAATACCATCAAAAGAAAGCTCTATTTGTGAGGAAAAAAATGATAACACATTTGGCTACAGTGTCGCATGATCGCGCAATTGTCATTCAAAATGTTACAGCACTGAAAGCTGAAATTTGTCCGGGGCAGGAAAGGGGTGAAAATTCCCCGTTTTGAAGTGGTTAAAGAAAGATTCAAACTCCACAGATACCACCAGTGACAATATGCTAGCCCTTAAAATGGACAACATGAAAGCCAAACACACTGCTGTGTATTATTGTACAAGACGCACACATACGGGTGAATTATTAACACCTTCCATACCACGTCATTGTAAAATGACGGTGGCAGGAACCCCTCGCCGATCCGGGTGGACGTCATATGACGTCCTGCGTTCCCGGCGTTCTAGGGCGCGCGCACGAGCGTCACCGTGCCCGCGATTGTCGGTAATCACGGCAGGAGTGTGGATCTGTGTGTGTAAACACACAGATCCACCTTCTGTCAGCGGTGAGGAGACCAATGTGTGTTCCCAGTACAGAGGAACACACATCGGTCTCCTCCCCTTGAGAGTCCCCTCCCCCCTACAGTTATAACACACCTTAGGGAACATATTAACCCCTTCAACGCCCCCTAGTGGTTAACCCCTTCCATGCCAGTCACATTTACACAGTAATCAATGCATATTTATAGCATTAATCGCTGTATAAATGTGAATGGTCCCAAAACGAGTCAAAAGTGTCCGATGTGTTCGCCGCAATGTCACTGTGACAGTAAAATTCGCAAATCGCCGCCAATACTAGTAAAAAAATTAATAAAATAAAAATGCCATACATCTATCACCTATTTTGTAGACGATACAACTTTTGCGCAAACCAATATACAATTATTGCGATTTTTTTTTACCAAAAATATGTAGAAGAATACGTATCGGCCTAAACTGAGGGAAAAAATGTTTTTTAAAAAAAAAATTGATATTTATTAAATAAAAAAGTAAAAAATATTGTGTTTTTTTTTTAAATTGTTGCTCTTCTTTTGTTTATAGCGCAAAAAATAAAAACCGCAGAGATGATCAAATACCACCAAAAGAAAGCTCTATTTGTGGGGGGAAAAAACATAAAGATTTAGTTTGGGTACAGTGTTGCATGACCACGCAATTGTCATTCAAAGTGCAACAGCGCTGAAAACTAAAAATTGGTCTGGGCAGGAAGGGGGTGAAAATGCCCTGTATGGAAGCGGTTAAAGGGTCATAAACACCCTTTATAACTCTGTGGGGCGCAGCTCAAAAAGTGATGGGGCAAGCACCCAATTCATGACCCTGTCAGAAACAGGTATATGAATCTTACTTTAAAACCACAGAGCTGCTCCTAGTTGCATACATAAATTCATGTGCTCTTACAAACAGATAAAAAAAGAGCACATGAATTTATACAGTATATGCAACTAGGAGCAGCGCTGTGGTTTTAAAGTTGGTACAATAAGGATTTTCATAACCTATATTACATATAATACATATTACTTATAATTTAGGTTGCACTGTTTAGCATGGGTATATCACCAGAATTTTGAAGGTTATGAATCTGTTGGTTGGTGTAAGTCAAAGTATCCAAACTGGACACTCCTTTCTGAGTGCCCTCCCACCCTCTCTTCCTTGCCACTGCATCCCTCACACTGACAGGCATATGGCCAAGGACTTTGTACTGGGCTGAGCAGAGCATGATAAGGAACTGAGACTCGTTCCCCATCAGGTCCACTTTACTTTTGATTGACAGCACACAACAATGTGAGGATTTATAAACACTGGGGTAGATTCAGGTAGCAATTACGCCTGTGTATCCATAGATACGCAGCGTAATTGCTAAGTAGCGCCGGCGTATCGAGTTTCTCTATTCAGAAAGCTCGATACGCCGACTGTAGCCTAAGGCCTCGTACACACGGCCGAGGAACTCGACGTGCCAAACACGTCGAGTTCCTCGTCGAGTTCAGGGATGAAGCCGCCGAGGAGCTCGGCGGGCCGCCTTCTCCCATAGAACAACGAGAAAATAGAGAACATGTTCTCAATTTTCTCGACGAGTTCCTCGGCGGCTCCATCGGGCCAAAAGTGTACAGACGACAGAGTTTCTCGGCAGAATCCGGGTTTGACCGAGTTTCTCGGTGAATTCTGCCGAGAAACTCTGTCGTGTGTACGAGGCCTAAGATATGACTGGCATAAGGCTCTTATGCCGTCGTATCGTAGGCTGCATTCTTACGCTGGCCGATAGGTGGCGTTCCCGTAGTAGTCAGCGTAGAGTATGCAAATTGCATACTCACTCCGATTCACAACCGTACACGCACCCGGCGTTCGAATTTTACGTCGTTTGCGTTCGACGGTTTCTGCGTAAGGCTGCTCCTGCTATTAGCAGGCGCAGCCAATGCTAAGTATACCCGTCGTTCCCGCGTCGCGATTTTTGAAAATGTGAATGCGTAAGTGAATCGTGAATGGCGCTGGACGCCATTTACGTTCACGTTGAAGCAAATGACGTCCTTGCGACGTCATTTACCGCAATGCACATCGGGAAAGTTTCCCGACGGAGCATGTGCACTACGTTCGGCGCGGGAACGCGCCTTATTTAAATGATCCACGCCCCCAACGGGATCATTTAAATTACGCGCGCTTACGCTGGCCACTTTTACGGAACGCCCCTGCAAATTACGGCGCTACTGCTTCGTGAATGTAGCGTAGCGCAAGTAATTTAGGGAGGCGTAAGAGTGTGCAGCCCTACCTTAATCTACCCCACTGTTCAGTTCAGTAACGGCTTTTGAATCCTCCAACTGCATTGTGTTGTCAATCAAAAGTAAAGGAGTCCTGATGGAGAACTAGTCTTTCAGTTCACCATCAGGCTTGGCCTACCCAGTGACAAATCATTCCCCAAATATTCTTGGCCTTATGGCTAATATCAGTGTAATCTTACTGCCTGATCTTGGCCATAGGTAATGACCATCACCAGGCCCACTTGTCCTGGGGGAGTTTCCACTGAGTGCACCCCCTGTCTTTATTGGGTAGGAGTGCACAGGGGTGATTGCTTGCCCAACCATTCGTTATGATTGGGTATAGGTGAGTAGGTGGAAAGATGACAGCGGTAAGACCCCTTTCACACTGAAGCGTTTTACAGCGTTTTAGCGTTAAAAATAGCGCTATTAAAATGCTCATAAAACGCTCTCCATGCATCTTAATGGACCCTTTCACACTGAGTCCTGCAAGCAGCATCTTTGGAGCAGCTTTTGGGCGCTGAAAAAAACGCTCCAAAAACACCCCTCTCCATTGAAATTAATTGAAAGTGCTATAAAAGACTATTTTTGAGGAGATTCTAATGCCGCGTACAGACGGCCGTTTTTCGTGATTAAATAAAACAACGTTTTAAATCATGAAATAAAACAAAGTTTTTGAAACTTCATTTTCGAAAACGACGTTACCTACACACCATCGTTTTTTCAAAATGCTCTAGCAAAGCACGGTTACGTTTAGCACTCTTTTCCATTGAAGCTAGCTTCATAACTTGCTTCTGAGCATGCGCGGGTTTAAAAACGTAGTTTTAAACGTCGTTTTGCCCACACACTATCATTTTAATTGACACAAAAAACAACGTTTTGAAAAACGACACAAAAAATTCAAGCATGTTCGAATTTTTTTTTGTCGTTTTTCAGAAGACATAAAACAACGGTTTCCCCACACACGGTCATTTTAAATGACGTTTTTAAAAACAACGTTTTATTTTATCACAAAAAACGACCGTCTGTACGCGGCATTAGTATGGCTCTTGAGAAAAAAAGTTGCGTGCAGTGTTTTTCCTCCAGAGGCGTTTATGATATAGCCTTCTGGAATGAGGCAGACTGTTTGTTGAGGCTATCAGAGAAGGCAGGAGACATGCTGAGCCGCCTGTCGTGTCGCCCCAGTGTGAACCGGGTCTTAGTTGGTACACATGTATAATCATTTTGCAAGAGGTGAAAATATTTGTATCTTTCTGCTGAGATATTGAAACATTGTTTCTGTCCGTTCAAAACAGACAAATAGTTTTCAGAATTATCAATGGGCATAGGAGGTAGTGGGTTTAAACAGGACCCTGTGTACCATGGCAGCTGGGTTCTCCCCGGCCCCACCAACAATCTGTGCATCTGATCCACGATGTGCTGAACCAGAACGCCCGGTAAACAACATACCATTTGGCGATCATGGTCTTTGTGACAGATTGTCCCCTATCACAAGTATTTACCTAACTTTGGTTGTATCCTTTCCCCCTCCTTACTGGAGCAGTCATTCCCAGCTAGGGGAGGAAGTCTGCTCTAGCAATGCCACCCCTGAACTGATATCCCCATTTTGGAAGCAATATACTACTTCCTGCAGTAAAATACTGTCCAAATATTGCTTAAAGCGGGGGTTCACCCTAAAACATTTTTCTACCTTTACATTGTGCTCGCTTGCAACAATGATAGTATGCGTTTTTCTTTTTTTTCGCTGTACATACCTTCGTACAGCTATTTCCCCCCCGGCTTCCGGGTAGTGAATCACGCGGGAGTGGGCGTTCCTATCCAGCAGGTAATTGACGTTATAACAAAAACTACCCCCCCCGTCGCATAAGGAGAATCACAAGTTTCCAAAAGAAGCCGAACGGCGGTGCGCAGGCGCCGTATAGCGCCGACTCGCCGTTCGGCTTCTTTCGGCAACTCGTGACGCTCCTTATGCGACTGGGGAGGTAGTTTTTTTCATCATGTCAATCACCTGCTGGGTAGGAACGCCCACTCCCGCGGTAGTCACTACCCGGAAGCCGGGTAAGAAAATAGCTGTACGAGGTATGTACAGCAAAAAAAAAAAAAAAACGGCATACTGTCATTGTCGAGAGTCAGCTCAATGTAATGTTAGAAAATAGTTTTTAGGGTGAACCTCCGCTTTAAATGGGTTGTAAAGGTACAATTGTTTTCCCTAAATAGCTTCCTTTACCTTAGTGCAGTCCTTCTTCACTTACCTCATCCTTCGATTTTGCTTTTAAATGTTCTTATTTCTTCTGAGAAATCCTCACTTCCTGTTCTTCTGTCTGTAACAACACACAGTAATGCAAAGCTTTCTCCCTGGTGTGGAGTGTCGTGCTCGCACCCTCCCTTGGACTACAGGAGAGTCAGGACGCTCTCGATGTTGCAGATAGAGAAAGGAGCTGTGTGTTAGTGGGCATCCTGACTCTCCTGTAGTCCAGGGAGAAAGCCTCACATTACTGTGTGGAGTTACAGACAGAAAAACAGGACGTGAGGATTTCTCAGAAGAAAAAGGACATTTAAAAGCAAAATGGAAGGATGAGGTAAGTGAAGGAGGACTGCACTAAGGTAAAGGAAGCTATTTAGGGAAAAAAATGGTACCTTTACAACCCCTTTAAGGGGGTGTAGTAGCACAGTCTGTTTCAACATTGATTTTATACAAACAGAAAGCTTGTAAGTAATCAACAAATGTCGGGACACTTGTAGGAATTGTTAGCATAAACGTTCAAGGCTTATAGCTAGATTCAGAAACGTAGTGTATCGTATTTACACTACGCCGCCGTAAGTTAGAAAGGCAAGTACTGTATTCACAAAGTACTTGCCTGCTAAGTTACGGCGGTGTAGCGTAAATGGGGCCGGCGTAAGCGCGCCTAATTCAAATGAGGATGTGGGGGCGTGTTTTATGTATATGAAGTGTGACCTGACGTGATTGACGTTTTTTAAGAACGGCGCATGCGCCGTCCGTGTACATATCCCATTGTGCATTGCGGCTAAGTACGCCGCACGGACGTATTGGTTTTGACGTGGACGTAAATTACGTCCAGCCCTATTCACGGACGACTTACGCAAACAACGTAAAATTTTCAAATTTCGACGTGGGAACGACGGCCATACTTAAAATTATTAGTCCAGCTATTTGATGGAATAACTATATGCCTGAAAATGCCTTACGTAAACGGCGTATCTGTACTGCGGCGGCCGGGCGTACGTTCGTGAATTGGCGTATCTAGTGATTTACATATTCTACGCCGAACGCAATGGAAGCGTCACCTAGCGGCCAGCCTAAAAATTACACTTTAAGATACGATGGTGTAAGACACTTACGCCGCTCGTATCTTAGCCTAATTTAAGCGTATCTGGTTTCCAGAATACGCTTAAATTTGCATTGGCGCAGATTCCGAGTTAGGTCGGCGTATTTACTGATACGCCGGCCTAACTCTTTCTTAGTTTACTTATATTGCTGCAGAACAACCGTGAGTTGTTAACCCATTACTTCCTAACTGGAAAAGACGTTTTTGTATATGTACATAATTTTTCAGTTTTTGCTAACCTTTTTTTTTTCTGCCTCTGGCAGTTTACTGCTTTCCTTTGTACCATCTCAGGTTATTCAATGCACTGGAGCTGTTTAAATTTAAACAAAAACGTGAAAAATGGTGGGTGTTCTAAAACTTTTGACCTGTAGTGTATATAATTTAGCTGTTTGTGCTCACATGTAATGACACATACTCATATAAGAGCAGCAGACACATATATTTAACATGCTATGTAAATGAGATGATGCCATGTCCTGTTCTAAAATCTCTGATAGAATATATAAGCAGTTAATATGTTTCCATATCACCTAAGTGCACCGATAGAAATCAATCACAATAATGAAGACTTTACTGAGCCTCTTTATAGTGGTGATATGGTTATCAGGTGAGATGATCCTAAAGGTGAAAGTCATGTAGAGATAAAGTGACATGTTTGCTCATATATGACTTTATATTGTGTAATTTCAGGTGTCCGGTCTGCAGAACAACTTACCCAATCAGAGCCAGCGGTGATAAAGCCGGGGAACTCTCACACTATGACCTGTACAGGTTCTGGATTCACTTTCAGCAGCCACTGGATGTGCTGGGTCAGAGAGATCAGAGGAAAATTACAATGGCTAGCTGATATTAGCCCAGATGGGAATACCAAACGCTATCCTGATGAATTTAAAGGAAGATTTACAATCTCCAGAGATAACACTAATAACATGTTTTATATTAAAATGGACAACATGAAAACTGAAGACACTGCATTGTATTACTGTGCAAGGTACACAGTGATCAAAACATCTCTTACATGGAACAAAAACTAGTCTTTCCTTCTCTCAGTTAATCAGTAGGGGGCAGTAGAGATATCTGAAGTTAAATCCTAAATATACAAACGCACTCTTAGGCCCCGTACACACGGCCGAGGAACTCGACGTGCCAAACACATCGAGTTCCTCGGCGTGTTCAGTCCTGGAGCCGCCGAGGAGCTCGGCGGGCCGAGTTCTCCCATAGAACAACGAGGAAATAGAGAACATGTTCTCTATTTCCTCGCCGAGGTCCTCGTCGGCTTCCTCGGCCGAAAGTGTACACACGGCCGGGTTTCTCGGCAGAATTCAGCTCTGAACCGAGTTTCTGGCTGAATTCTGCCGAGAAACTCGGTCGTGTGTACGGGGCCATATATTTCTCTCAATCCGTAAGAATAGATATGTACTATAATGGGAACGCTGATTCTGCTGTGATTCTTCGTGGCAATTCTAAACTCCATAGTCATATCAATGTAAATATTAGTGTATTTTTTTATCTTAGATATTTTCATGCCAGTTTTCTTTCTACTACTAGAGCAGGGGTCTCCAAACTTTTTACTTCGAGGGCCATATTCTATATTTTACACATATTCGCGGGCCGGAAAAAATAATTTGTAAATAAATCCACAGTAGAAGAAGAATAGAATAGATTTTGACTTACTGCTGACAGCAGGACTGGATGGTGCTCCTATATTCTTTGCTGGCACCTAAACGCTGGAGCATCATGCAGCAGGGCTAAACTTCCAGCGTGCATGAGGCTTTACACCCATGTCCCCATACATCTGTGTCCCCATCAGTCTCCCCATTCATCTGTGTCCCCATCATCTGTGTCCCCATACATCTGTGTCACCACCCATCTGTGTCCCCATCAGTCTCCCCATTCATCTGTGTCCCCATAATCTGTGTCCCCACCCATCTGTGTCCCCACCCATCTGTGTCCCCATCCATCTGTGTCCCCATCAGTCTCCCCATTCATCTGTGTCCCCATCATCTGTGTCCCCATACATCTGTGTCCCCATACATCTGTGTCCCCATACATCTGTGTCCCCATACATCTGTGTCCCCATCAGTCTCCCCATTCATCTGTGTCCCCATCATCTGTGTCCCCATCCATCTGTGTCCCCATCAGTCTCCCCATCTGTGTCCCCATCCATCTCCCCATTCATCTGTGTCCCCATTCATCTGTGTCCCCATTCATCTGTGTCCCCATCCATCTGTGTCCCCATCAGTCTCCCCATTCATCTGTGTCCCCATCATCTGTGTCCCCATCCATCTGTGTCCCCATCAGTCTCCCCATCCATCTGTGTCCCCATCAGTCTCCCCATCTGTGTCCCCATCCATCTCCCCATTCATCTGTGTCCCCATCAGTCTCCCCATTCATCTGTGTCCCCATCATCTGTGTCCCCATCAGTCTCCCCATCTGTGTCCCCATCCATCTGTGTCCCCATCAGTCTCCCCATCCATCTCCCCATTCATCTGTGTCCCCATCATCTGTGTCCCCATCCATCTGTGTCCCCATCAGTCTCCCCATCCATCTGTGTCCCCATCTGTGTCCCCATCCATCTCCCCATTCATCTGTGTCCCCATTCATCTGTGTCCCCATCCGTGTCCCCATCAGTCTCCCCATCCATCTGTGTCCCCATCCATCTCCCCATTCATCTGTGTCCCCATCATCTGTGTCCCCATCATCTGTGTCCCCATCCATCTGTTTCCCCATCCGTCTGTGTCCCCATCACTCATCAGGCTATCCCCACAAATTGGTGTCCCCATTAGAGCCCCCCCATCATTCATCCGAGTCTCCCTGCACATTTGTGTCCCCATCACAGCCCACCCCCACCTGCATATTTGTGTCCCCTTCAGAGCCATCACCTCCCCTCCCGCATATTTGTGTCACCATTAGAGCCATCAGACCCCCTCCTCACATGTTTGTGTCCCCATAAGAGCCACCAGCACCCCCACATTTGTGTCCCCATCAGACCCCACAGATATTTGTGTCCCCATCAGAGTCATCCCCCCCCCCCACATTTATGTCCCCATCAGAGTCATCAGCCCCCCCCCCCCACATTTGTGTCCCTATCAGAGTCTCATCAGCCCCCCAAAATGTGTGTCCCCATCAGTCTACAACCCCCCCCCCCCAGTGTGTCCCCATCAGAGTCATTAGCCCCCACATATTTGTGTCCCCATAAGAGTTATCAACCCCCCCCCCCACATTTGTGTCCCCATAAGAGTCAGCCCCCCCCCCCACATTTGTGTCCCCATCAGAGCCATTTAACCCACCCCCACACAAGTGTATCAGCCCCCCTCCTTGCATGTGTCCAGCGCGTCTCCATCACTGGCTTTGCAGACCTGCTGCACCTCCCGACTCCCGCCCCGCTTGTATTACACACTCGTTACTGGTTAACAGCGAGGCGCGAGGCAGGAGCAGGGAGGCGGCTACGGGTCTGCACTACACCTCATTGGCTGCTGGGATGCCGTGGTCCCAGCAGCCAACAACACAGTGAGACGCCGGAAGGGATTGCGGGACCTGCGCTGCCTATTGCCTGGGGCGAATATGCAGCGCAGGTTCCACAGCTAACAGGTGGATAGGATTCGAGCTGCGGGCCGGAAGAAATGGCCTGGCGGGCCGGATGTGGCCCGCGGGCCGTAGTTTGGAGACCCCTGTACTAGAGTACAGCTTCAAATTTGTAAGTCTTGAAGATGAGATATTTTGTAAAGTATGGCAGAAATGTTGTTGCTATTTAAATAAACTATAATCAAAATATTCATCATTAAGAAAAAATAATGGACAAACCTACTTTTTAATCAAATAAGTACCCCTCCAACATTTTACAAAACAGTAGGAGTGGCTTAAAGAAGAATTATTAAAGGAAAAATATGGTCAAAGCTTCTTTGGCCCTTCTTCTCCTATGGATCACTTGAGGAGTGCAGGAGTGCAGTTCTGCACTCCTGTGACCTGTTTTCAGCCAACAGCAGGCTAAGGCCCGCTGTTGGCTGACATCACAGAGCCAGACCTGGCTCTGGAAAGACCCCAACCATATGGTTGGGATCCTCCCAGAAACCAAACCAACAGTTAGCTCAGCTTCTCAGCATGCTGCTGAGAGCATGAGCCATAGCTCCCAACTGTCCCTTATTTCGAGGGACTGTCCCTGATTTGGAGCAATGCCCCTCTGTCCCTCTTTCCCCCTTATTTGTCCCTCATTTTGGTCTGATCCATATAGTTGTATATAAAGATATCTTTCATAAAGTGTTTCATCCAATTTCTAAATTTCTGCATTTGTAAATGTGTAAAGCCAATATAAAATAATAAAAGTGGTAAAAAAATGCCCTTGTGGATTTAATGAACCTTTTTTTGGTAATTCTTTATCATATCCCATGTAAACCCCACCTTTTCAACAAAGCACCCATCAAATGCAGCCCACCAGCACCCATCAAATGCAGCCTCACCAGCGCCCATCAAATGCAGCCTCAACAGTTGCAATGAAATGCAGCCTCAACAGTTGCAATGAAATGCAGCCTCACCAGCGCCCATCAAATGCAGCCTCACCAGCGCCCATCCAATGTAACCTCACCAGCGCCCATCAAATGTAATCTCACCAGCGCCCATCAAATGTAACCTCACCAGCGCCCATCAAATGCAGCCTCAACAGTTGCAATGAAATGCAGCCTCAACAGTTGCAATGAAATGCAGCCTCACCAGCGCCCATCAAATGCAGCCTCACCAGCGCCCATCCAATGTAACCTCACCATCGCCCATCAAATGTAATCTCACCAGCGCCCATCAAATGTAACCTCACCAGCGCCCATCAAATGTAACCTCACCAGCGCCCATCAAATGCAGCCTACCAGCACCCATCAATGCAGCCTCACCAGTGCCCATCAAATGCAGCCTCACCAGCGCCCATCAAATGCAACCTCACCAGCGCCCATCAAATGCAGCCTCACCAGTGCCCATTAATGCAGCCTATCAGTGCCCATCAATGAATGTTTGCTTGTTTCCATTCATTCAGGAGTCGGGACACAGACACAGTCCTCCACTGCCGCTTTGCCTCTGACACTATGGGGTTAATTTACTAAAGGCAAATCCACTTTGCACTACAAGTGCACTTGCTGTAGATCTGAGGGGGACTTGCAAGGAAAATTGCACATGATTGGATGATAAAATCAGCGGAGTTTACCCTCATTTCAGATCTTCCCCTCAGATTTACAGTGACTGCACTTCCAAGTGCACTTGTAGTGCAAAGTGGATTTGCCTTTAGTAAATCAACCCCCTTGTGTAAACGGAGCGGCGGCTGTCTGCTGATGCTGAGACTTGGTTGCTTGCAGCAGAGAGAAGAAAGTAGGAACACCAGTGGCCGGGCACCCTAGGCAGCAGGGCGCCCTAGGCGGATGTTTAGTTTGCCTAGTGGTAGCACCGGCCCTGCAGGCCACCTGCGATTGCGGGAAAGAGCCAGAATGGAAATCTGTCAATGTAAACAGACAGATCCCCATTCTGACAGGGGAGGAGGAGAGATGTGCTGTTCCTAGCGATTAGGAACAGCGATCTCTCTCCTCCTCCAGCCAGTCCCACCCCCCCACTGTGCCTTAAACCATCAGTGGGTCTCAGCGGACCCACTAATTGGCTCCCGCTGTGTCCAATCACAGCAGAAGTGGGTCACCAGCAGGGCGTATGTGCGTATCAGACCTGGAAATGCAGAAAGTGCAGAATCACATACCTGTACATGATTTTGTGCACAGGAGCAGCTGCACCACTGTAAATGTTTGTGGAGCAGTTGAGAAGAGGTTAATGCTTAAAGCTGCATTAAAGGAAAAATCTAAAAAAAAATTGCAGCTTACCAATCATTAGATGTAGTGGCTGCATTAGTTCTCTTTTTAGGATTTTCCTCCTCTGTTTTACCTGGTGATCCACACAGTAACACACTCCCTGTATTAGAGTGTCTACACTCTGGATGAAGGAGCAACAGAAACATTGTTGGATAGCTGTATTGTCAGTCTGGGGGGTAGTGTTAGATACACGGGCAGATTTAGATATACTAACAAATTGAAACCAAACTCCAGCTAAAATATTTTTGAGCCGACTCAGCAACAGTTTTGTTCCTTTTGAAATAGAGGTTTTATATAAATAAATAAAATCTGATCATTGTAAACACCCCTTGTCAGTGGTTGTTGGCTTACCTCTAACTGCTACATCTGCAAGATGGATTCTGCTGAAAACAACAGTCTTAATGCACAGATCACCAGGTGAAAATAAAAGAAAGCTTAAAAAAAGGAATGCAGCCACCACATCTAAAGCTGGCTATACACCTATAGATTATCTGCAGATTTTCTATGGTCAAATGAAAAAAGTGGAACAGATTCCTCCATATATGCATAACTGTGTGGATAGAAGAATCTCCCGCTGGCCCAAGCTTTTATATCTTGCTAGTCGGCCCCGCTGGCTCTCACAATGCCTGAACATTCTGATTGTGTGCAGGCATTGTTTAGGTTGAGAGCCAGCGGAGCCGACTAGAAAGATACTGAAGCTTGGCCCAGTGGGAGATTCCTCCATCCACACAGTTTAGCATACATGGAGAAATCTGTTGCACTTTTTCCATCTAACCATAGAAAATCTGCAGATAATCTATAGGTGTATGGCCAACTTAAGAATTGGTAAGCTGCAACATAATACATGATTGATTTTGGGTTTAAAACCTCTTTAAGGTTAGGGGAACATTACTTAAAGAAAGTTTGCAAATGGGCAGGCGTTTTAATAAAGAAGAGATATAGGCTGAGTTCACATGCTGCGCTGTCTGACAATGCATGTAATTCGCACCGCACTGCTGTGCAAATCACATGTGATGTCTGTGTGATGCAAATTCAGCTATACAGATTGTATGGCTCAATTCGCATTGCATTCGGACCAAAGTCATGCAGGACCCTTTTTTTGGTCCGCACCAGAATTGGATTGCATAGGTGTTCACACCAATGCGAATCAATTCC
>NC_053489.1:251820228-251832728 GCF_905171775.1 Rana temporaria
ACTGGTGGCGAGTTAGACACTCTTATGGTCTGACTAATAGCTCAGGACTTGAAATTTGTGAGCCCTGATCTAAAAAAAATGTTTACTTTGATGTTGTGGTATTTTCTGTCCAATTTCAGGCATGCATGTTTGATTATTGTATTAATGATCTTTGTTGTAACATCTATTTATCTTATAATTCAAGAAAAGCAACAGGGGGTGGCCCTGAGAAGAAAACAGTTTACCACCAGTATGAAGAGTTACTGCGTCCATACATAGATCTAGATTCCATTGTTGGCATCAAGGCTGGTTTTGATACCTCGAGGCACCATGAAAACGGTGAGAAATCCAAACATTTAACATGTTCTCATATACTTCCATCTTGTATCTTCAAGATAACCAACTGGTGCACAATTGTGTGTGTTTAAATGTTTTTAAAATGGTTTAAATCTTTCTCAAAGTAATATTTTTAATAAAAAATGTTGATCGCCAGTAGCTATCCGGTTAACCATTTTGTTTTAAATTTATTTGGAAGAGGGTGCTGACAAAATGCAGTTAGTGTCAGAAGCAGAAATTGAAAGTGACCACTCTTTGAATGCACAGCCGTCTGTCTACTTCCAGGTGGAGGATGATCCACCAAGCAACCCTGAGGAATCAATCACCCTTTTCTTAGAAGAATCTAGTCATGAAAATGCTAGTAATGTAAATGCTTCTGAAGTAATACCAAACCCAACTGTGACCAACCATATAATTTTAGATACACCCATCCTGGGTACTCCTGATGTGGTTGCTACTGAACCCCCAGAGTTAAGCAGACCTAGAGACAGGAGAACAATTTGTAGGACACGAAACATGGATAGGGAACAGTACCATTTTGATAGAGAACAGAGTGATAGATTTCATAGTGAACAACAAAATTTTAGAGAACAGCTCATGCAGAGATTGGATAACCTAAATAGTAACATATGCAAATCTAATATTCTCCTAGAGCAACATAATGCAGCTCAACACACCTATCGCCAGCAGAAGCTCTCCTTTATGGCCAAACTAACTGAACTCTTAGAAGCACATCTGCCATCTCCTGGTGAGCAATCTCATAATGCTCGGAATCTAACCAGCAGCAACCACAGCAGTTTTGTATGTGAAAGTATTATCGAAAATGATGCTAATGATAATTTTACTATTCAGGATATGTAAATGTTATAAGAAGTACAATTTTTTTTTTTTAATACATTTCACATAATTCACAACTGAGTTTGAATTTAAAGAGCTTGCAAACATTTGTTCTTTAAATTTTTACTCAGCACGCAACATTGTTAAGTCATATATTGCCCAAAGTTGACTGCTATATTGATGCTTTCTCCAGTTAAATATCTCATTTGACCATGTCGTTGCAGATCTGTACCAAATATGTGTAATCAACATGACGTTTGTATTTGAGTTTTAGATGTTTCAATGGCCATCATTGATCAAGCTGGTTGGATGACCAATGAAACGTCTTTAGACAGTTATGTAGCTTTGATTTTATTTTCAATAGATATACAATTAATGTTATATGGGATTTTTTCTATGACATTATTGCCTCTGAAAACATTTCAAAAAGGTTGAGAATTATGTGAAATCTATTTTTATCTTTCAAGCATGTTCTAGTATTCATTACTGTTATCATTACGGTTTTCCGAATTGTTGGTATATACACGTTGAAATGCAAGTGCAACAATATTGTCAAATATTTGTTTTAACATGTATATTTTTTGTTCGAAAGCAGAACCATTTTTTTGTTGTAAGGCAAAAAAGTGGTAGGATTGTTGAAAAGTAGAAGTGAACTATCAATAATACTAGAGTTGAAGTTACAGAGTAGAGATATAATTCATCAGCACTACATAAAAGCATCAATCATATTCGTTCAATAGGAGAATACATCACATAACATCACGTCTACGCATTTGAAACAGACAGAGTTGTCCCTTTGTCACAGCAGAAAATCTGGAAAATGTGACAGGTTTTTCATGCTTTTCTTCCGTCAGGAAGGCACACTATTGGTTCTAAAAAATTTTTTTCATATATTTTATCCACGTGGATGTAAATTATTGATATTTTCACTAAAGTGCTTGGATTTGTATCTGTACTCTGTGACTAAACTGCGCCATCCATTGTTGTTGTCACAGCAAGGACCATGTTTCTCTGTGTGGTTTTCAAAAGTAATGTGTATTTTCTCCTATGAAGAATAAAGCAAAGTAGCTGATAATTGCAATCTTGATATCACCTGTGTTTCTGTAAAGTTTAAAACAAAATATACATATTTTAGTTGCTGACGTCGTCTTCTTCGCCAGTAGTTGAATTCATATTTAAAAAACAAACATCCAAATGGTTCCATACTCCATCTTGCCCAACCATATATTTTTGATGTTGTGTTGGCTGTAATTTGATTTTCTGTTACTTTTGAAACCACATGTTATTGGTATGGAATGTAGGTATCATTTCCTGACTAATGAGGTTAAAAATGTTTCTGCAAGTTGTAGACGACCGCTTTTCCATCTTTCAAATGCCCTGCCTGGAGTAGTTAACATTTTAACTAACGTGCATTGTTTCTCAGTAATGAAATGAGTGATGGTAACTGCGGTGTGGGGTGGAGAGGAGAAATTAAAATATATATAACATTTGGGGTAATGGTAGATGACTATAGGCAACCAAAGGTAGAGTTAAGTGACCAGTGATGAAGGTGATGATATACAAAACAATAAATCACACCAAAAATATAATATTATGATTCAATTATTGTGTTATTTATTGGTTTACATATCAACGGCTTCTTTACAGGTCACTTACTCTCCTTACCTTAGGTTGGCTATAGCCATCTGCCATTACGCCAATTGGTGGTATTTATTTTAGTTTTATTTCATTTCTCCCCTCTCCCACACAGCGCAGTTAACAGCACTCATTTCATTCACCATCTTTCTGGCAAGGACAGGTTTCAGGCAACTGCAGCATTTCAACTGTCTTTGGCACACAGTTCGGTCTTCTATTTTATTGCTTCTCACTAATGTCAAAAAAATATTGGTACTTATTAGCAGATGAACAGAATTTTTGCGTGTATAACCCACACTTACACTTGTTGCAATAAAGAATTCAAACACACTTTTGTTTTGTAGAAGACTTTTAAGTGAAACTTTTATTTTATATGTTTGAAACTGTTAATGTTGAATGTTTTACAAGATAAAAAATAAATGCAAAAGAAGTAAAACACAGTAAAAATACAAAAACAAAATAAAGATTCATTTTTTGGCAATTTTTGTACTCCTGTCTTAATTTTATTTTATTTCTCCAAAGTTTTTATAGTTGGGTTAACCTGAAATCATAAAAAAAACATCATTGGTTAAGATTTGACATTGATAAACAAGATCAGCCCAAATAATTCATTTTACAGCATGTCTGTCTCTTCAACTTAATAATGCAAGTTTGTGATCATTTCTGATGATGTTTGGAAAATTAAAAACATGTTACGGTGGTTTATTACCTGAAAAATAGTTTGTAATCAGTTTACTTCTTGCTGCGTTTCCCCTGTGATCATTTTCCACTGGAATTGTGGGCATGTCATCCTCCACTGTGGTGTCTAGTTCCTCTTGTAGTCCTCCATGCCTTGCAATGTTATGGAGAATGCTGCATGCTAGGAACATATCAGCTACCTTACTGGGGGAATACTGAAGGAATCCACCAGACAAGGACATGCAACGGAAACGGCTCTTTAGGACACCAAAGCATCTTTCGATAACCACTCGTGTTTTGGTATGAGCAACATTGTAAGCTGCTTCTGCAGGAGAGGATGGCCTGTTGATAGGTGTTAAGAGCCATGGTAGACAGGGGTAACCAGCATCTCCTATAAATTTTAAAACAATATAAGTTTATTTGTAAGTATAGAAGAAATCATGCTAAATCACATGATGTAGTGGCCAATTGTGTGGTCATTTTAGAAAATTTTCCAATGTTAGTCACATATGGAAAACATACGTCTAATAAAGCACATTTTAAAATTATTTGGCGGGCAATGGTTCTGGACTTGTACTTTTGATTGAGCATTAATGGTACTTAACTCACAACACAACAGCATACCACAGTTGTGGGCCATGATTACTGTAGTGCATGTGAATGTTATTAAAACAAAGCATGCTGGAGGAAAAGTCTGCCTGTCATAGATATTTCAATACTATAGTGCAGACCTCATATGGGACTATAACGGAGGACCAGAGGGACATGTCTCTTTCATGTACAATACATATGCACAATGGGGGGGGGGGGGGGTATTGTTGTGCTTGGTAGTGCTGCTTGATGTTATGCATATTGGGGGGTTAACGTATGGGATAGTGTTGAACTCCCAGATTTAAATATTAACTATACATTCAAGTAAATCAACTACTGACACAATTGTTGCATCTTATGCTGCAATCATTTACATATAGGTACTGTACTTAATTCTGGTGGGTGGCTTCTTTGGCACACCTTGGTCATGTGTGTTTTGATAAGTAGTTCCTAGCTCTCTCATGTGATGTCTTAATATGATAGTGTAATACATCACTTAAGCAAGCTTGAAGTAGTGACTACTTTTCAGTGCACACGGAACATGTGGAACAACAATACACCTCACATGAGAAAGGAAAGATTTGTGGACCTTGAACCAGGTGATAGCTAACTAAAAAGTACTTGAAAGTATTTTGGACATTTAAATTCTGAGTTTATTATTACATGTTTTTGAAATACTGATTAATGTAAAGCTGTTGAGCTGTCATGTTACTGATATAGCACTAATGTCAGTCTAGTATGGAATAAAAAAATAAAAACGCATTTATAACTGGAAAACACACCATAAAATAAACAGTGGAGCACACTTACCCAGCAGCCATCCATTATTTTCTAAGTCCTTGTCCAGAGTATCATATATTCCCGATTGGCGCAATATATGGGCATCATGACAGGATCCTGGAAAGCCGGTGACAACATCACGGATAATGAGGTTTGAATCACAGATCACCTGGATGTTGAGTGAATGGTAAGCCTTACGGTTTCGGTAGATGTGCTCCTGTTCTGATGGGGGACATAATGGCACATGGGTGCAGTCTATTGCCCCAATGACATTGGGCATTCCTGCTAGGTCAAAAAAAACACGTTTAATTTGATCCCGCTCTTCACGTGACTTGCCCATGTGTATGTATTTTGGAGCAAGTTGTCGCAGTGCTTGCAGGACCTCCACCAAGCAGCGGGAAAAACTGGGTTGTGAGATGCCAACAATCTCACCACTGACATGTTGGTATGAGGCCTTTCCTAAAAAATGAAGTACTGCCAAAAAACGCACAAGACCTGGTACTGCATTACTTCTCCGCGTGCGTGTTTCTAGGGCCAAGTGTATTTCATCATACAGGGAATGTATCATGGGAGAGGATAATCTGAATTTGGCTATCACCTGGGTTTCAGTAAATTGATCCAAAAAGGTACGTGAACGGAATACACGTTTCTCTATCTGAACGACATTCTGACGTGTCCTTCTTCGCCTCTGGATCAGTTTCAGTTCAAATAGAGCACATCCAAATGGTTCCATCTTGCACAAAACTCCTAACAAAATTGACTACAAGCCTGAACCGCCAAAAAATTCCTCTCAACAAATGAAATATCGCCTGGGAAATGTCATAACGCCACCCTCAGGGAGGTGCTTATTTAACGATTGCTTAGCGATCGTTAACTGTCTAAAAAACCTTTGTGAATTGCACTTCTGTACATATTTAACGATTTGAGTCGTTAAAACAACGATCAATACGTTCAATAACGACTCAAAACTAAAAATATCGGTTCCGTGTAGTGAAACGTTATTTGATGATTTTTACAAGCGTTAAATCGTTTAGTGAATTGGACTTGCTTTAATAACGTGTGAAATCGTTTACATAACGACCGGTATCGGCAAAAAAAGCTTTGTGAATTGACCCCTATGTAAACTATTGAAAGGTATAAGGGACCATAACCCAAAAATTGTTAATAAAAATATTATCAATAGTAATAACCATGAGGGCAGCAGGGCTGAGGATTTGCAGACGATTTTGTGACTCCAGGGACGGATCTGTATTTTTTCAAGTTCCACCAGGGATAGTGCATTCCTAAATGTGAGTGTAATAGTTGCTTGTGTTTTAAATACATTTTGTTTTACAGTATTACACTATGCTAGTTCCCTTTTTACCCTTATGTTGCCATCATTTATGAGAGATCACACTTGCAGGAGTTTACTATTGGGAGCTTAAAGATCCTGGATTGAGACCCCAAAGGGGAAGGTGCTACTTGGTCCAATTGGGGGCCGTTCTGGGAGGTGAGTGCATAGTGTGACTGGTGGAGGGTCCATGTGGTCCATGTGGTGTTAAGTCACTCATTTGTTATCATTCACCATTGGATTGTGTGTGAACAGCATTGGTTTGCAGAAGATATCACTGAATTAATGGACTTTGCCTGATATATATATATATATATATACTGTATGTTAAAATTTTTGTACATATTGGATACATGTGTTATAATTTTTGGTTGTACATATTGGATATATGTGTTATAATTTGTGTACCCACTAGAGGTCACTGGTTGCACAGATCACTTTTATTCTGGCATATATATATATATATATATATATATATATATATATATATATATATATATATATATATATTATATTTTTGGTGTCATACGCAATACTCCCAAGATCACTTTTATTCTGGCATATATATATATATATATATATATATATATATATATATATATATATATATATATATATATATATATATATTTTTGGTGTCATACGCAATACTCCCACTAGGGGGTCACTATTTTATTTTATTTATTTTGTATTTACATTACATATGTACATCACGTATTTTTTTGGAAAAGAGGAAGCGCTTCACATATTTTTCTTTTTAATAACCAACATAGATTTATGAAGAATGGCTCTTGCCAGCCCAACCTTTTAACTTTCTGGGCTCATGTAGACTGCATCTCAAAGCAGCTCAAAAAAGCTGCTTCTGCAGGCTTTTGAGCATTTTTGAACTCTCATTTTTTTTCTGCCTGAAAACTCCCCTCCATGTTAGCCAATGTGTCTATGAAACATTCAGGAATTTATAGGCATACAAGTTTTACAGAAAAATAAAAATAAATACCAAAGTTGCATCTTTTAACCAGAAAAGATGCCTAAACGCCCATAAACATGCGGAAAAGCATAAAAAAATTGTGAAAAGGCTCAAAAAAGCACCAACAATTAAATAAATTAGCTGAGGGGAGAGTTTGTGAAAAAAAACCTCATCCCGAAAAAAGCTCTATAAAAACACGCGAAAGAGCACAAAAAAACACAAGCTTCTTCAAGCTTTTACACAGAGAAATAAAAGCTCAAATGCCTGCAAAAGCAGCTTTTTTTTTTAAGCGGCATGAGCCCTCTATGAGGAGGCAAGCTGTAATTTGGATAAAGGAAGGCCTGTAGACATAGTGGGCCAGATTCACAAAAGAGATACGACGGCGTATCTCCTGATAACGCCGTCGTATCTCTGTGATCCGCCCGTCCTAACTATGCGGCTGATTCATAGAATCAGTTACGCATAGATAGCCCTAAGATCCGACAGGTGTAATTGACTTACACCGTCGGATCTTAGGATGCAATTCTAGGCCGGCCGCTAGGTGGCGATTCCATTGCGGTCGGCGTAGAATATGCAAATGACTAGTTACGGCGATCCACGAAGATACGCGCGTTCGTCGCAATCTCGTACGCGTCGCTAGTCGGTTTTTCCCGTCGCAAAGTTACACCTGCTTTAACATGGCTTATCTTTAGAACAGCCATGTTAAAGTATGGCCGTCGTTCCCGCGTCGAATTTCAATATTTTTTTTTTTGCGTAAGACGTCCGGGAATACGAAACGCCGTAACGCACGTTGCCGTTCAAAAAACGTTGGGGCGCCGTAATTTCACGCAAAGCACGTCGGGAAATTTTACCACGGAGCATGCGCAGAACGTTCCGACGCGGGAACGCGCCTAGTTTAAATGGTGCCCGCCCCATTTGAATTAGGCGGGCTTGCGCCGAGCGGATTTACGTTACACCGCCGCAAGTTTACAGGTAAGAGCTTTGTGAATCAGGCACTTACGCTGTAAACCTGCGGCGGTGTAACGTAAATGGGATACGTTACGCCGCCGCGGAGTAACGTAATTCTCTCTGAATCTGGCCCAGTGTATCTGGGTTTTGCTATGGAGTTTGATACAGTATCCATAACTGCTTAATTTACAAACTAGGGTCTTTTGGCATTGATGGTGTTGTATGGACCTGGATAGAAATCTGGTTGCAGGAGCATGCCCAGAGGTTAATGATTAATAGCATATTTTCTGAATGGTAAAGAGTTGTAAGCAGATTACCCTAGGCCTTGGTCCTGGGACCAATTCTTTGTTCATAAAAGTTAAAGAGGCTGGAATAAGTAGTTCAATCTCAATGTTTGCTGATGATACAAAACTAAGCAGGGTAATAACTTTACAACAGGATATAGCAACCTTACACAAAGACCTACCGTATATACTCGAGTATAAGCTGAGTTTTTCAGCACATTTTTTGTGCTGAAAATGCCCCCCTTGGCTTATACTCGAGTCACCTTTTTGTGCCTGATCTCCTGGACTTTGGGGACCCGGTACTGGCCCGCCGTAGGTCCCCTGGACCCCAAACTTGCCACACATGTAGCCCCATTCCTCTACAAGTGTGCAAAGTTTGTTGCCTGGGGGACCTATGGCCGGGGAGCACCAATTTTTCAAAGCCGGGCACCCCTTCCATAGACTCCAATGTTAAACGGTCATTTCTCTGGTGACTTTGGGGACCCGGTACTGGCCTGGAACTTGGAACACATGTAGTCCCTGTTTTGCAGGGAGAAGAAACATCCAGATTGCTGATCTGTGTACAGCCCTGCGTGTTTGTAAATGCAGGTACATACACGCACGCCCCAAACTCGGAAGAAATTGGATGATGTACTTGTAAATGTACTGTGGGCAGGTGGCAAGCAGTTAATATGTTGACTGTTTCAAAAAATATTATTTTGTTGATTCACATCTGAGGTTAGCACTAAACTTAAAAAAAAAAAAAAAAAAAAACGAAAGGTTTGCAATCATTTTAAACTCTACGGTGTACACTATACCTTTCTTAATAAAAAGAGCTAAAATAATGCAAGCAGAGGGTTTAGTAACATCTTGTTGCTTTTTCTGCTAATCACACATTGGTATAAGAACACATCCATATATGTAATGTGCTATGCAAAGTAAATGATGTCATTTCCTGTTCTCTCATATATAGGCAGTTGATATGTACAGACATCACCCAAATGCACACATACAAATTATTCACAATAATGAAGACTTTACTGAGCCTCTGTATTGCAGTGATATGGTTATCAGGTGAGATGATCCTAAAGGTGAAAGTCATATAGAGATAAAGTGACATTTTTGCTCATATATGACTTTATATTGTGTAATTTCAGGTGTCCGGTCTGCAGAACAACT
The DNA here is from genome assembly GCF_905171775.1 of Rana temporaria. NCBI lineage: Eukaryota > Metazoa > Chordata > Amphibia > Anura > Ranidae > Rana > Rana temporaria. The sequence goes on from NC_053489.1 coordinate 251,829,752, forward strand.
TACCCAATCAGAGCCAGCGGTGATAAAGCCGGGGAACTCTCACACTATGACCTGTACAGCTTCTGGATTCACTTTCAGCAACTACTGGATGCACTGGGTCAGAGAGATCAGAGGAAAATTACAATGGCTGTGTGCTATCAGGTATGATTCGGGTGACATACGATATCATGATGATGTCAAAGGAAGATTCACAGTCTCCAGAGATAACAGTAAAAACATGTTATATCTGAAAATGGACAACATGAAAACTGAAGACTCTGCTGTCTATTACTGTGCAAGAGACACAGCAATCAAAACGTCTCTTAGATAGAACAAAAACTCATCTTTTCTTCTACGATTCTATCAGTAGGTGGCAGTAAAATATGAAATCCTTGAAATAAAAGGGCAATCACACCCACACTGGTTTGTATGGAGATCACTATACTCCTTCAGTGACATTATAGGAAAGGTAATTCATCACTTACTTTAGAACGTTTGCACATATATAATCTGTCACTTTTACTGCCCTGATACAGTAATACACAATTAGTATGTCCAGGTCCTATTTTCTGCTGCTTTTGCCTGTTCTAACCCCTAAAAACCTGCACCACAGCACTGCAATAAGTCACGTTCAGCGGGTACTTACCCCTCTGCTACCTATCCAGCTTAAGGGTGAGCGTTTGGGGTGAGACAGTAAAAACACGGCTCAATCGTGTGTTTTTTCGCCCCCCCCCTCAGCTGCAAATGTAAACAAATATGTTTCCTTTTACTGCATTGCAACAGTAACACGTAATTAGTATGTTCAGTGCCCATTTTGTCAGGGCTCATTTACACTTGTGTTGCCCCCTGAAGAGCAATCCCTTGAAGAGGGCATTCAACAATCAGTGTGATGTTGCCTCCTTGCCACATGTTTTAACACCTAAAAAACAGCACTACTGTGTTGCAACCACATGCATTACGCACGGTTGCAGTGCGACTGTGATACAGCACCATAAAGTTGATAGGGGCCGCGTTCAGCGGGTGGTACTACCCACCGAATGTGATCCCTCTGCTGCCTTTGCAGTTTAAAGTAGGGTGACCAGACATCCCCAGTTTCAGGGGACAGTCCCCTGATTGAGGACACTGTCCCTGGTTTTGTCCCCAGATTGGATTTAATAGGGGGCAGGGGCAATTTAAAAAAAATTTGAATTAAACACCCTCGCTCCGCCGTGCCTACTAGCTTAGGAGGGTTGTATTTTTTTAATTATCTGTGTCCTTTTCTGATGATCATGTGCTGGTCGGAGTGGAGGGCATATTTCTTCAGTTTTGGGCGCATGCCCATTCAGCTTCGCTTGCATGTTCTTCTGCCTTGGCTCAAATCCTGGCCAGCCACCTGCCTATCTCCTTGCCTTCCTTGACGGAGTGATCTTCCTCCATTCCCCATCCAGTAGTAGCCGCGGCCCGAAGAGTAAGACTTGAGAGGCTGTGAGGCGGTGGGGCGATGGGCAGAGAGTCACTGATTGTTGCCATTACTAGTAAAAAAAAATATGTCCCCGGATTTCATTTAAAAAATCTGGTCACCTTAGTTTAAAGGGGTTGTAAAGGTAAAAAAATATTTCCCTAAATAGCTTCCTTTACCTTAGTGCAGTCCTCCTTCACTTACCTCATCCTTCGATTTTGCTTTTAAATGTCCTTATTTCTTCTGAGAAATCCTCACTTCCTGTTTTTCTGTCTGTAACTCCACATAGTAATGTGACACTTTCTCCCTGGTGTGGAGAAAACATCTTGAGGGGGGAGGGGGCGAGCAGGAGGGTCAGGATGCTATCTACTTTTCAAGTAGAGAAAGGAGCTGTGTGTTAGTGGGCGTCCTGACACTCCTGCTTGCCCCTTCCCCCCTCAAGAGGCTTTCTCCACACCTGGGAGAAAGTGTTGCATTACTGTGTGTAGTTACAGACAGAAGAACAGGGAGTGAGGATTTCTCAGAGCTAAGTGGAGGAGGACTGAGCTTAGGTAAAGGAAGCTATTTAGGAATTGTAATGGTCACCACCGTTTACGACCTTCCATCCACTTCGACAGCTCATCTGACACACAGACAAACCAGCAGGCCTCCCATTTCCCAGAATAACGAGACTTGCTCCGTGTTCTCTGGTTTCAAATGAAGACAATTTTAATGGTTTCTTCTCAGTCTTATATACAGTACAACCATGTGACAGTATTCAAAGAGACAATGAGATCTCCACCCCCCTAATCACACACTAAGGCTAATTACTTAAAGCGGTGGTTCCACCTATCTAGCAACATAGGCTTAAATAAATGGTCGCATTGTTTCAAAAAACAGTTCCCCATCGTTTATTTTTATAAAGGTTTCATTACCTTTATTTCGGCGCCGAGAAGCGTGCACATCCGGGTCTGTCTCAGTGGCGGTGGGCGTGCAGATTGTGTTCGTGGATAGCCGCTATGGTTCCTGGGAAAGCAGCGTCACGTTTTCTTGGAGAGAAATCTCTGCATTATTTTCTGCTATCTCGCGCTATTTCCTCATGTCACATGACCATTGCAGACAGTCATGTGACTCGGGCGGCTGCAATAGCGCCATTTTAATTACTGGTAACCTGTCTACATCGCCATTACTTACCTGGATACCATCAGAGAAGGTGCTACATCGGATGCTGCCAAGAAGCAAGGATGGCAAATCGTATTTTTACCTGCCTAAAATAATTCGAGGTAAGATTTGATTATTATCATTTGTTGCTGTTACTGTATGTGTTCTGATCAATTTATATTAGATCGATTTGATAGTAATGTATTTATGTGTATTTTTAAAAAAAGTAAAAATCGGGCTTATTTATACAAAATGGCAGCTTGTGAACAATGACCATGTGCTATCTCCAATGTATTTTTAACTAACTTTAATTTGCTGTAATTAATTATAGGTTTCAATTATAAAGGCATGGTAAATATTACAACACTAAAATATGTTTATGATATATGTACTGTATAGTATGAATTGTATAAAATATGA